>NW_007579241.1:139158-165835 GCF_000690725.1 Stegastes partitus
TGCACTAAGGTGTTGTGATAGACGTTCTGGTCCATGATGCACTAAGGTGCTGTGGTAGACGTTCTGGTTCATGACACTGTTGGTTTTCACTAACTTGCTGTTTCCACTCATGGAGCCCATACTATGATAGAACCTCCAGCATGTTCCACTGTGGGTGCATCTGGCATCAAAACGTTCTCCAGCTTTTCTGAGGACAGAAACACGACGATGCTGACTGAAGAGCTCAAACTTGGACTTGTCCATCCAGAGGACCTTCTGCAGTCATTCTCCAGAAAAAATGAGTTTTTTCTTTTTTTGGATTTTCTTTGAATGCTTTTTCCAAACCTTTTTTCCCACAGAAAAAATGTTGTTGCATGTTGTTGGGGTTGCTGTTGTTCATTTTTCTTTGTTGTGGAACATTTATTGGGGTTTACCCTAACCCTTCCTTCCACGTCCACCACAACACCCTGTTTTGTTGGTCTAGCTCAGTTTATTCTCAGTAGCCTCCCTTCTGCTGTTAGTTTGGAATTTTTCTAGGTTTTGTAGTTTTGTCCATTTTTATAATTATTAGTTTACCCTGTTCTGTTTTCCTCTTAGTTTCCATTTTTGTTCTGTTTTTCAGTTTCATGTCTTTGTTTCATAAAACCTTTAACCCTGACCTGTCTCTGCCTGATCTGTGTCAGCACAACAGTTTAGTGTAAGTCTAAAGTTGGACATCCAGCCAGAGAAGCTCGATAGCTCTTTGTGAAGCTGCATTCTTCATTAAATTAACCAGCCACTCGTGGATTCTTTCCAGTAGCACTTCTTTTAGACTAAATGACATGACCGCCGCCTTTGGCTCCACCTAGTGGAGCATTTTTGGTTTTGTTTGTGTTATGTCATGCTGGAGTGAAGGGGGACCAGGTGCTCCGAGGTGGCAATCAGCTGATTGGTCCAGCTGCGGTGAGGCGTGGCTTGCCTTCCACTCTTCAGACCTGCATTCACCATATAAGATGCCAGCTGCCACAAGTCGACGCCGGATCGCAGTAAACCCCGAGTTAGTTTATGCTCGTTCATATACTCTGCTCGTTGTTTTGATTCTGCTCCTAACTCTGCTTTCCTGTGCTCCAGGTTCACCACGCTCGCTGCCTTCAGAGAGCCACCGTTCATTCCCTCCTCCTCACTGCCTGGATTCTTCTGGATCCAGCTCTCCATATCCTCCGTGTCCCTCCGCTGAAGTCTTCTGGTCCACCTCCGTCTCCTCCGGCTCCCCTCCCTACCATCAGTATTGTAGTTTTTCAATCTCTCGTCTACTCAGTTGGGAGTGTTAGTATTTGGTTTGTATTCATCGCAGTAAGTTTGTTTGCAATTCTGTAAATTTCGTTCGTCGTCCTCTAGAGGGCGTTTTGATAAATATCCTGTGGTAAGTATTCGTTAGTGGTAGTTCATATTACCCATTTGCTTGTTGCTTGGTTTCTCAATTAGTGTTTGTATTTTTGAATAAATATTCTTATTGCTTTCAACTGTTTGGTGGTCGAGTCATCTGTCTGCACCTTTGCCTGTCAAACCGTGACACTAAAACTGGTTGAGTGAAATCGTATTTACAATAGGTTTTGTTGAGTTTCATTAAAATACTCATTCTGAAATCCGTCAGTCCTCCTTCTGTAATTCGTACCCATGTCGGTGCTGATGGTGGGTTCTGTGGCGAGGATCAGGGGCGAGTCGAGGAGCATCAGTCGCCAGCAGCTGGTTCCTTTTACCTAAATCACACGTCAGGTCAGTTCAGACAGTAAAGCAGCTGCACACTGTAATTAGACACAACAAAGCTAAACGCGCTCATGGATCATCAGACCTCTAGAAATGTACAGCGGATGGTCCCTCATCACTTCACCTGTAATGTCCATCTGGCAGCTTCATCTCACTCTAGTTCAATAAAATAATTAGTGTGACTTCTCCAAACATCCTGAACTGTCTTCAGGGATCAGTTGACTGACACGTCAGTAAATTCCTACATCTACTGAAACATTGGGAGGATGCATCCTCATGAACAGCTGTCTGTCAGTCCTTCCATGACATTATGCAAAGAGAGCTGAATGAGGAAGTGATTCTCTGTGAACAACGCTGCAGTCACACATTTCAGAGAACATCCTTCTTTTGATCCTTGAGTCTTTACAATACATGGCTTTGACATGAGCTTCTGAATGTGGAGGATAAAACGGGTTCTCTGTCCGGCCTCAGTACCAGCAGAGGTCGGGTCAGGCAGCTGATCTGCAGCTGTCCTCATTCATCCATCACTGCAGTGCTGCAACGCTGCACTTTGATCAGAGTTAGTGAGTAAATCCTTACGAAGGTCCGACCTTCTTACCGTAGAGCTGGGTGATCTGCTCCAGGTCCGGGGCTCCCAGGCGGTACTGGAGGGGGTCTCCAGCAGGACCCTGGTAGTACGGCCTCATCACGGAGTGGCGGGATGAGGAGTGAGCGAGGCCCAGAGCGTGGCCGAACTCGTGGACCAGAACCGTGAACAGGTCGGTCCCCTCAGAGGCTGGAAGTCACGAGGAGAAAGAGAGAACCATGGTGAAGCTGCGGTTCTCATGTTCAGTCATAAAAGACGCCTCGTTCATTAAACATCACAAGATGGTTCAGAAACAGACTGAAAAAGAGCATCGAATGGAAATTGGACTTTTGGGACAGAACAGGACAGAGAAACTTAATTTAATTCACTTTTGTTTGTACAGCGCAACTTGCGACGTGCGTCATCTCACAGCGCAAACGCTTCCCACAGTGACGACCTGAGAGTTTAAACGGAGAACCCAACGAGCCAGAGCAGCCTCTGGACTCCCTCTGAGCAGGCGCTCAGCAACGGACCTACAGCGCTGGAAGCAGCTCCTCAGTCACAGCTGCTCAGGAAGACGTGTTTCCACTCGGCTCCGTTCCCAAAACGTCAGAAGGATCTCAAGGTGTGCAGCAACGCCACACAGATGGTATGAGAAGGTCTCTCACCTGGCTGTCTGAAGGTCCACTCCTCCTCTGCATCCAGATGAACGCCTCCAGCCCGAGCCGGGTCTGAGGGGAAGAAAGCGTGTCCGACCGCACCGCCCGCCCCATCAAAGGGATAGCCGTCACCGTGGTAACCATGGAGAAAGTCTACCTGCAGGTCCGCTGCCTCCGGACTGCCCACCTGGAGACAGACGGCAGCCAAGATGATGCTACAGCAACAGGCAGTGAGTCTGGAGTCTATCCCAGCTGACCGAGGGTGAGGGCAGGGCACACCTGGACAGGTAACATCCATCACAGGCCCGTTCCTACTCAGGTTATACCATCTCAAAGCCTCCGCCCCTCTGTCTGGAAGCCTTCTTTACATATCCATAGTTTAAATGTTAGCTCTGAAATTTTAGACTGACGTATCAAATACGTGGTAAAAGATGTGTTTTATATGTCTTATACATGTTTTCTATATGTTGTATATATGTTTTACATACGTTTCATTCCCTTCAACCACCTTTCAGCAGGTTTTTTTCTCACATTGAAATCTGAGGCTGTTTGAAGAACATCTGAGACGACTGAAGACAAACACACAAAAATCCAAACACACACACACACACACACACACCTACACACACACACACACACCTACACACACACACTCACACACTCACACACACACACCTACACACACTCTCACACACACTCCTACATTCTACGGTCATGTGCTCACTTTGTCTCTGTGACGGCTTCACTTCTTCTAATCACAGAATCTTTGATCCAGCCTTACAGGTTCTGAATCAAACCAGTGACATGAAGCTTCAGGTTTGTATCAAAGTGAGCTGAAGGGCAGCTGAAGAAGCATCAGAACATCTGGAACATATGAATCTAGCAGCTACCTTTACCAACGTCCAGATGTGATGCTATTGAAGCTCAGGCAGAAATATTCGTGAAAGCTGACTTGAGACCAGCTGGGCTGTCAGTAATGCAGACAAATGAAAGAACCTCGTGGAAGTCCAGCGGTGTCGGCTCGGCCCAAACTCTCAAAGCGTAGAAGACGAGGGAGCGAACGGTCTCCCGGGAAATGTGAGAAGAGGAAGGATATGAACGCAACCTGAGGATGAAACACAGTCAGACAGAAGCAAACATCTTGTGCAGCTACTCGGTCCAGACTGAACCTCAGCCAACCTCCAGTTGATGTTCCTTCGGGTCCACATGGAGACAGCCCTTCTCTTCCTCAGCTTTCTCCCCTCGGCTTTGGAGGCTTCTTCCTGGTCAGGCAGGGAGCAGCGAGGACTTGTCATCAATGCCATCGTCTCCTCATCTAAACATCAAAGCACAGAAGAAGCAGGAGTCACGAACAGAACGTCAGGTTTAACGAGCGAGGCACCATCTGCAGTCCTCACCTACAACTCCGGTGTCTCTGAGGCCTGCAAACCTCTGCATGGCCCTGACAGCGTCAGTGACGGCGGTCCAGGCCTGCAGCTGCCCGGTGGAGGGGTCTGAAGGTGGCAGGTAACCATACCTCATCAGCCAGTCCTGTGGGAAGGAGACAGAACCACTGAACAGGCTGCCCTTCAGTCCCAATCAGGGAAGAGGCCAACTCAAAGTCCTGGGTACAAGTGATGTTCTATTCAAGCTCTGTCCAGACAGTCTGAATCATTTCCCCTCATGAATATTCATGACAGAAGTCTCACCACCAGGCGGGAGCCTTGGTCTTCAGTGGGTGTGACTGGTGTAATGGAGGACGCTGGGGTCACACCAGAAGCTGCTCCAGTCCGTCCGCTGCTCAGGCAGAGTAACACAATCCACATCTTCATCCTGGCTACATGCTTTAGTGCCAGTTATTCACTTCACAGGAATCACGTAAAGCCGAGCAGACCTTCTCTCCCTGAAACGAAGCAGTTTACAGTCACCAACAAGCTGAGTAACGGCTGGGGTTAGTGACAGGGCAAACTGATCTACAGTCAATGAGAACATGACCACCAATATATGGACCCATGAAGGTACTGAGATGCTCGTAAGTGGGCCTCAAATGAACTTTGTTTAAATGCCGTTTTAATTCATCTTTGCTGCTCTCATCAAACACTGAACTATTTCCATTTAGTCATCGTTATGAGGGAAGTTGTTCTTGTTTTAATGTGTCCTGAACTAACGAAGGATGGAAAGGATTTGGTCATAAACCAAAGTAATGGACAGTTCTAAGGGTTAGGGTTCACCTGATGGTGGCGCTACATGACAAGGCATCATCGAAGCTACAAGAATTCATGCAGCCAAAAGTCCTTGAACCCTAATTGGTTGTTTGTGTTCGACTGGACCTGTTGGAGCGTTTCCTGACTTGTTACTGAGCTGACCCGAACCCTCAGAGGGAGTCCAGAGGCAGCTTTGGGTTGTCGGGTTCTGTTCAGACTGGTAGCGTCTGTACCTGCCTGTGTTCAGGCTGTGAGACGACGTGTTGTGAACACCTGTGGTCCATGTTGAAAGCCCATTCCTCCACCTCCACCTCCTCCCTACGGTTTCTCCGTCACCCCGTCGTATATATTCCACACATCGTAGTAATATGAATGTAATAATGTAATGCCAAAAGCATTCCACTATGCAATAACCAGGACCACCTCATCCTTGTGTCTATAGTCTTCTTTAAAAAAAACAAACACATCTTCTGTATATAATGTTTTTTTCTCTTGCAGTTTTTGCACTGTTTCTGTTTCTGTTTCTGTTTCTGTTTCTGTTTCTTTCCTACTTTCTGCGCCGGGTGTTCCACTTATTCTGAACTGTACTGACTGAACACTGTTGTGACGGTGAACTTTCCCCACTGTGGGATCAATACAGTTATCTTTATCTTTAAGCTACAGCCTAATTTTTGTTGTCAGTGAGCTTTAAAAAAGAAAAAACATCCAATAATAGTAAATTCTTCTGTCTGATGTGCAGTTAATTATAATACTTTTAGCTTTGTTCCTCCTTTGTCATGAGGCAAACCGTCATATTTTACCCATATGATGAAATGTACACAGTTACAGTAAATCCAGGTTTGAACGGCGGTAAACGGTGAATGTTCTGCACTTCTGTAGCGCTTGTCTACCTTGCGGTACTCAAAGTGCTTCACAGTGTTTCTCATTCACTCCAACGGCCACAGAGCTCCATGCAGGGTGCTGCCTGCCATCGGGGGCAGCTTCAGGTTCAGGGTCTTGGCCAAGGAGGGGATCAAACCACCAAGCTTTCGATCAGAGGACAACCGCTCAACCACCTGAACCACAGCCGCCCCAAAAATAAAGAAACAAGTGACGCCTGCAGAACATCATTTGAATCACTAAAATCGACTTGGGATCAGTCTCTGGGGACCATGACTACATAGAAGGCCGACGGTCGAACGTTTGGATCCAGCACACAGCGGACGGACCACAGACGTGAGACAAACCGCTGCGTTAGTCTCATTTTATCTTCCCAGGATCGGTTCTCTCTTGTTAAACTAGTCTGAAGGTTTTTGACCAAACACATTCTGATTCACACTCTTGGGACCATGAAACCAGATCAGTCTGGGAAAGCACACCAATCAGATCTGCTGGGACCCATCACCTCTTCCTGGCCTTTTGGTCCACTGACCCTCTGACTGACCCAAAGAAGCGCTAAACGTGTTTCTCAGTCGGTTCTTCTTTCCGGATTCTTCAGTCACGCTAATAAATGAAGCTATTAAATGCCTTTAACCTGCTTCGGCTTTCTGTGCTCAAGTCTTTCCTGGTCAGGTGACAGGACATCAACTCATTACTGCAAAACCAGGAAGAACTCTGACATCCAAAGTCACAATAGTTAAAGCGGGCCGGGGGAGGAAGTTGACGGGAAACACCAACGTGGTATTCCCACCGGAGACGTGATCTACCAGAAGCAATCAGAAGATTGAAGTATTAGCATAAAGTGCTGCTGTGCTGGTGGATGTCAGGGAGGGCCGCTGTCAGTCAGAAGATGCTTCATTTAATCAAGGTTCACGGTTCAGTCGGAGCGCGGGGGTAAAGTAATGAGATCAGGGCAGCAGGAAAAGAAGGAAATGACAAAAAGGAGCAGATTGTCTACAGCAGACACACAAAGTGTACAAGACACAAGCTTTGCTGTGATGACTGCAGACAAACTGAAAGACAACAGGAGGCACTGAAACCACTGGCAGGCTCACTGACATCTGAGCTGGGTTTGTGGTTCAGTAGAACCTGAGGCTCGAGTGTTTCGTTTGGGTCATTAAACAAAAAACCACAGAATGAATGTGTTCAGTCCGATTAATCGACGCGGCTCTGAAATACAAAATCACACAAATGTTTTTCATTGTGTCACTGAGGATTCTACATCACATCACTGCATTTGTTTTTCAGTCGTTCTATCACACTTAAACGGATTAAAAGCTGTTTTTGCTGACGGTTACTACGGTAACTTCTGTCACGACAGCGCAGAACGCTGTCAGAACATCCTGCTGCGACCACGTGGACCGACTGAGAGGGCTATGGCTATGGCTATGGTTAGGGTTAGGATTAGCCCTAACCATAACCATAACCATAACCATGCGGTACCAGTTCTGGGTCAGTGGCAGCGGTCAGAATGTGAGCAGGTCTTGATTACAGCTGACTTCTATCCTTGTTTCTTTCTGTGTATCTCGTTGCTGTAATGTGTGAAATAAAGTTCAGATGTCTTCATTCAGCCTGTGGAACGGTCACATATCTGCCATATTTAAATAAACTGTCAGTTCACCAGCGATGTTGGATTTACCTGAAGGCACAGGCACCAGTCTTCCCATCACTCACCTGCCGGACTGTTTTAGTCCATCTCAGCCTAGAAAGTTTCAGGTTCCTCTTTACCACGATTCATCACTTTCTTCTGTCCTCTTCTGAACAATAAAATACACAAATAACAAGACAAACCACAGCAAGCTGCTGAAGCGTGGAACGCTGCAACCAGCGTCAGACCAGCTGAAGTGTTTGCTGCTTACCGTCCTCCGCTGTGTGTCCGACCTCCTCCAGACCCGTCGCTGTCTGTGGACAGATGGTCCTTTCTCTCCCTGAAAGCCGCCCAGCCTCCACTCCGCCCACCGTCACGCCGCCAGGACAAACGTCCTCCTGCTCTCACAGGGACAGACTTCTGTCTTTGTCCATCCGTCCACTTATATACATTACATATTCAGTGTAGAAAACAAAAGTAGAAGCTTTTAAAGGTCTAAAATTAAAACAATCAGTTCTGGTGCAGCAGGAATCCTGCATCCGACCCACAAAGGATTAACGAACAAAGATGGTTTAGAGAGAGAGAGAGAGAGAGAGAGAGAGAGAGTGTGTGTGTGTGTGTGTGTGTGTGTGTGTGTGTGTGTGTGTGTGTGTGTGTGAGAACATCTGCATGTTCATGTGTGTCTTCTGTCATGACAGCATTAACATTTTACACACAATCCTCTTAACGTGAGGATTAAACAAAAGTAAAATGAAGACGAACAGATTTGTTGTTTCCCTTTTTCTTGGTTTCTTCTTCGTGTCTAAGCCAGCTGACCTCCTTCTGCTGCCGTCCGTCTATGAAGACATTCATCCCAGAGTAGGCCTGAAGTCTACCTGAAGTGGAACAGTGGCTCTTACATACCTTCTCTGGATCCTGTGTGTATGTTCAACTAGTTGGTGTTGTTCATGGTTCTGGAGGCGGATCCACATCAATACTAATATCATTTCGATCTTTGTGGGTTGTCCTCCGATCGTCTCCTGCAGCGTCCCACTGGGATCATTATGTTCTATCTAATCTGCTCTTTGTCTGCTGAAGGTAGAAACACATTTAGGAAACCTGATTCCTCTGATGTGTTTCTGCAGCAGGACCGTCTGCCGACGGACCTCCAGCTGTTTCTCTTCAGTGGACGTTCTGGCAGGTCCAAACACTCTGTTCTGATCTTTGTTTCTGATCTGCAACAGGAACATGCTGCACATTTGCAAATAGGTATTGATAGCACAGTGCTACAATAAAAACCTCAAGACGTACGTGTTTTCATTGGCTGCTCTTAATAGTATTCAGCCATCCATCATCTCTCCTCCTTAACCCTCACTGGGGGGCGGAGCCTATCCCAGCTGACTGAGGGTGAAGGCAGGTTCACCTGGACAGGTAACCAGTCTATCACAGGGCTACACTTAGAGACAGACAACCAAGCACACTCACATTCACACCTACGGACAATTTACAATCACCAATTAACCTCAGCATGTTTCTGGACTGTGGGAGGAAGCCGGAGAACCCGGAGAGAACCCACGCTGCACGGGGAGAACATGGAGACTCCACGCAGGAAGATCCCGGGTGTCCTCACCGGGACGCCAACCGGCGACCTTCTAGCTGTGAGGCCACGGTGCTAACCACTGAGCTGTTTTAGTATTTCATTCTATTGTTTCTGTTTGACAATGTGATTTTACAGCCCAGTGGACTCGTAGCTTAGCTTAGCTTAGCTTAGCTTAGCTTTGCTACATGTTGCCCCAGTAGACTCGTAGCTTAGCTTAGCTTAGCTTTGCTACATGTTGCCCCAGTGGACTCGTAGCTCAGCTTATCTACCTGTCCACTGGGGTGATTTTCCCTGCGCGAGATCGCATTGCTTCTGAATATCGTCCTCTTGCTTGGCGTGCACTACCGGGCCACTTGGGGGTCACATGACAGCCACTCTCCTATTCACCCAATAGATGCCAGTCCTGTAGAAGTGGCAAACCAACATGGCGGCTCGGCAGCAAACATTTGTTTTAATTACAAAAACCGTTCAGCGAAAAGTATAAAAACATTTGAGAAAGAGGCTATGCAGCTGCAGGGTCTGTCCTCATTTTAGTTCAACAGCAGCTCAAATGAGCTTACGGGCGACGCTACGCCTCGTCACGGGAAACACTCCGTGACGCTCCAGAACAGGACACGGGGCATTGATTTTGCCGGATCCAGTGGACACATAGCGTTAGCATAGCATTCGCATAGCATTACCATTGCATTACAAACAATAAATGAACTTCCTGGACATCAATCACATTTTAATCTTGCATTCCTCCGTCCCGCCGCTGGGACGTTCAGTCCACGTGCGTTGCTCCTCAATCTAGTTTCCCGACAATTTACACATCAGATGAAAGCTCAGAGTCTCGTGTTTCAGATGATATAAACTTTTTTGACCTGCAGCAACCACAGCATTGACACAAAGAGCTTTTTGCACAGAAAAGCAAAACATTAAAGTTTCACTGTTCTTACCTCTGAAGGCTCTCTGCAGCTCAAACATCGGTCATTCCTCACCAGCTTGGTCTTATTACACATTCAGTGAATATAATTCAGTAAAATCATCTGATCCGCAACACAAACATCACCAAAATGTTATTATCGGTTCATTGAGCCATTATCAACATTTCATGAAGATTTCATGAAAACCCGTTGGCTACATTTTGAGTTATCGAGCTAACAAGCAGACAGATAAACCGTAACCTCCTTGGCGGTGGTCATCAACAAAGATCTAAAGTAACCACACTATCAAATATGTTGCAATAATAAAAGAACAATATAAAGATAGAATCTCAGAGATTTCTGGAAACCAACAGAAGCCTGAACAGAAACCATTCTGGTCACATCAGCCGTCCAACAGTTTACAGTTTGAACAATGTTTTTACCTCTTCTCATGAAATGATTGTGACGATGCCATTTATTCTTGATAGGTAAAGTGTAGATCATCAAACCTTTACTCATATCACAATAGACATACAATACACACGACAGTAACTAAACCACAATGAACTGTGTGTTCAGGCTTAAACTAAACTGGAGGTCCTGAACAACAGGATGAAGGGTTTAGTTTCAGTTTTTCCACCTTGATGTCATGCATCAGAATGTCCAACATCCTTCTTTAAATGTCACTAGTACTGAGTCTGGCCCCTGACATGGATCAGTGTTCAGACATGGTGGCGTTCTGTCCACCAGCTGCTTGATGGAGTCAGTGGGCAGGACGTCCCACTCTTCAGTCACATCCTGAAGTCAGACCTGGGTCCACCTGCTAACTGGGACTCAGTGTGTGATCACTGGACCTGGTCTAAGTGATCACTGATGTGTAGAAACAGAATTAAAAAGAGGAATGCATCTGAAAACAACAATTATTCCAGCTGTGTGGGCGGCGGTGTGGTACACGCAGCACAATTCACTGTACTTTGTCTTTTTTAACAAGTGTTGGAAATGATAATCTCGTGTGTGTCCCAGCAGTGTGTCCACATATTTAATAGATGTACAAGCACCCTGCTGGTATCGATGTAAACCACACCAACAGACTTCAGTGGAGAGGCTTTGGGTCCGTCAGCGCTGGAGACTGATGACATGGAGGCTCTGATCAGGATGTTCTGGAGCCTCCATGTGTCTTTCTGCAGCTTCGACGTCCACGTGACAAAATGACAAGAACTGAACGAGGTCTGGATGTGAACGTGATCACCACGGCGTGGAGATGCAGCTCCTGACCAATCAGCTGATTGTCACTCTTCATTTAAGGTGTTCGAGGACTCGAGCAGCGTTTTTATGACTTTAAATGTGCTCTGATTATTGCAGTTATGGTCTGTAGCTGGGTCATGTAACAGATACAATCACAGTTTGCTGTGTACATGGAGATTAAACATTTCTTCAGTTACCGTGACAACAGGCCACTTCCTCATGAATGCAGCAGGTCAGAGGTCAGTCGGCCGATGGAGGAGAATATATGAATGAAGCTGCTGTTGGTCTGCACGGTGCCTCTGAACGACCCTGTCTCAGTCCTGGATCCGTCCACAGCGTCAACACATCTGCAGCTCAGTTAGTTATCAAACTACTGGCAGGGTAGGATGGTGGAATATCTGCGGACGCATTAGCCTGATGCTAACAGGTTAGCATTAACAGGCTGCTGGTCTGACCGACCTGAGCCACAGCAGGTTTACAAAGAGAACAGTGTTGAAGCGACGTTACTAATGTGGATGTCGGAGCAGAGATCATAAGACCTTATGACCAAATCCCATCTGAGCACAAAGTCACAATAAAGCACTGACTTGGAAAAATCCTTCTGCTGCTTACTCTTTTTTTAGACACGAAGATTAAGACGTTATTTGGTTCAATCAAATAACTGAAAAAGCAGAATAACCCAAAAAAGAAGTAGCTCACATTCACCAGCAGCAGCAGCTCGTGCATTGGTGGATGTTTAAAGAAAAACATCATCAGCAAAGTAGCCACGATATACATTTATATATATATAGTACATGCACGTCGATCTATACCTCTGTCTGGATGTAGGACATGATTATAACGCTATCTGGACAGAGGATTTATAGCTACATGCTTCTATTGATATGTCTACATGTGTGTGTGTAAGATCTGGACCGATAAGTACAGACACACACAGACTCGGGCTGCAGCCCGGCCACCACCAGCACATATCTAAGGTGTAAGAAATGTTCTGGTTGAGCCCAGTGAAGGGTGGAGATGCCGGTGCTGAACCCAGTAAAAGGTGGAGATGCCGGTGCTGAATCCAGTGAAAGGTGGAGATGCCGGTACTGAACCCAGTAAAAGGTGGAGATGCCGGGGATTGAACCCGGGGCCTCATACATGCAAAGCATGCGCTCTACCACTGAGCTACATCCCCTGACGGTGAGCGGAGGGACGACACGCTATAAGTAAGTTTATTCTGTCAGACCCACGAACCGGTGACGGTTAGAGGTTCTGGTTTGTATAATGTGACGCTATAACAGGCGAGCTGAGAGAAAACACTTTGTCCACGTGTCACATGTCCCATTTATCTGCCCACACAGGTGTCGCTGGTTGCTCGTGTGTGTCACATTTTGGCAGGTTCCGGTAAACGGTGCTGTTTTTAATGTCTGTCCATCTCGGTCCAGTTCTGGAGGAGGCTGCTCTGAGATCAGCTCTGAAACTGCAGAATGTGGAGAACACTGTTCGGATCCGTTCGGACAGGTTCGGAGTTCTCCGGCTCCTCCAGTAGGTGTCGCTGTAGGCTGCAGGTAGAATCCAGGTGATCCGCTGATCGACCGACTGTCGGTACAGACTGAGCCCAGCTCCGGCCCGCAAACAGGCACCATGCTTTATCTTTGTTTGGCTCTGACGTACAGCAGCCAGCAGCCAATCGGCTCTGAGCTCACCTGCAGCTCACCTGCACCTGTCGTCCGCACGGAACCGGCCGTCAGTCGGACTGTTGGTGGGAAATGAAATGAAGCTTTTTCCGTTCAGGTTCGTCTGTCTGCTGGCGTTGGGCTGCTTCGTGTCGGTCAGCTGGATCCGCTCGTTCCCCGGTGATGAAGGTTCGTGAAGCTTTTGTCGGTTTGATTTAGTTTCAACACGGTAACAGAAACCTCCTGGTTAGGGTCGGGTTCTGGTGTCTGACTGACTGATGAACGCGTCAGAAAAACATTTCTGTCACTAGAATATGTCAGCAGACGGACCCCTGGTTCTGCTGGGTCCGCCAAGAACCTGGTTCCAGGAGAACCTCACTGGAACATTCACATCATGAATGAGTTTCAGAGACACCGAGAGGCTGCTGTCACGTGTTTTATGGTTTTATGGTTCATTGCTTGTTTGTGTTTTAAATGAGGTTCTGACATTTAGAGGAGGTTAGGGTTCGGTTGTGAGGTGAGGGAAGAGCTGTTGACTTCCTACAGCTGCTGCCTGGTTGGAAAACACATTTCTAATGTCAGCGGGACTTCCTGGTTCAGTCAAGGCAGGTAATGGATCAGCTGACTTTGGTCCTGCTGGAGCTCAGAACAGACTTCTGGCTTCGCTCCTGCTGCTTCTCCAGCTTCTCTTTGAGCTTGAGCAGCTCTTGGATCACATCTCAGTCATAGTTTGTCTCTCAGCTGGTTCTGCAGGTCCGATTAGGGTCCTAAACAGTCAGGAACCCCTTGGACGCAGTTGGATGTTCCAACAAGACAATTTTATCTATCTATCTATCTAACCAACACAGTCCTCCATCACTGCCCCCCGGCTGCTCTGCCTGTACTCGATCAAATGTAATGAGCCCCAACACACATCAGAGTGGTGAAGAAATGGTTCCATCAGGCTGGAATGAAGGTTCTAGACTGGTCTCCCCAAAGTCCTGACTGGACCCATCCAGAACCTGTGGACTGATGAAGGAACAAGTCTGAGTCAGAAAGACGACAGGTTTAGTTGAACTGCAGCGGTTCTGTCCAGAGGAGTCAGAGATGGACCAGAAGCTGGTGGACGGAACCAGAAGAACCCGACTGAGGAGAACATGGACGTCTAACCAGATATTAACGTTTCTGTGTGAATATTTATGAACCAGCAGGTTTGGTCATATTTCCAGAAGACCTTTAATGAATCTATGAAAGAATCAAAACACAGGATTGTATTTGTGACAAAGACTGATGTGCTTCAGAGAAGATGCAGAGCTGTAGGAGTCACTGTAGCTCATCAGCTGGCTGGAAGAACCTCGTTATGTGAATGGATGTGCTGCAGGTCTTTAACATATCTGCAGTATAGTCACTTCATGGAAAAGGAATCAGGAGGCTGACAGAATCACGGTACTCTGTTTTAGTCAGTATTTAACCGCTTCAAAAGTCTGAATATTTACAAGATGTACAGAACCTACAGATGTTCTGACAGAGTCTGGGAAACGGAACAGGAGCTCAGTGTTGCTGCTGTGACAGGGTTCCATCACCAACACTGACAGACACACTGGGATTATCTGGGAGTGTGGTTGTTCAGCCACCGCCTTGTAGAGCTCCTTCAGACAGGCCTGAAGACGTTCATGCAGTTTCTGAGGCTGGTTCTGTGTATTTGCTCAAACTGGGATCCAGTCGGACTTTCTTCTGACAGAACCTTCAGTGTTGTCGTATGTCTTCATGTTTGGGACAAATAATCATCATCATCATCATCATCATCACGATAATAATCAGAATAATCAGAATAATAATCAGAATAATAAGTTCAAAATGGAACCTCAAAACTCCAGAGAGGTTCCTGGAGGTTATGTGTCGCCCCACTGACACGTCACAAAGGCACACTTTCATCTTAAGAATGTAGTTTTATTGTAATAAACACATTTCAATGTTTCAGCGTGAATCGTATATTGTTTGGTTTAATGATAGATGGACAACACTGGAGATGTTGGGATGTTATGTTCACAGACTTGTTCTGTATTTCTGAGCAAACTGGGATCTTTTCTTACTCCCAACACTTATGTCAAAGTCTCTAATTCAATAAAAGTGCAACCTTTATTGGTTAACATCCACAATATTGTTGACGTCCACCGGATCCCCAAGGAGCCATTTGGAACTCCAAAGGTTCCTCCACAGTGGCAGTGGTGAGGAACCCCAGAAGGTTCCCCAAAGATCTTCTTTTTCTGAGAGTGAGCAAATGATGCAGAATCAGGCTTTGGTGGGACATGGTGAAGTTGTTGCCCCTCATTGTAGCAGCTGCAGGACGCTGATGAAAACCCACGATAAAGCTGACCAACAGTCACAGAACCAGCCAATACACAGTAAGAACTGTTCTCAGCAGTTGTCCTGATGTCTGCAGGTCCAGTGGCACCGCCGGACCTGCAGATGCTGCACGAGCGCCTGGTTTTGGCCGAGGAGTTGGGAGGGAAGGTCAGCAAAGATCTCAGCAGCGTCTTGGAGCAGCTGAGGAACATGTCCAAAGCTGCCAACGGCAGCACGTCTGCAGGTGGGTGATCCAGAACCAGACCTGCGCTGGTTCCTGGAACCAGAACTGAGCCAGTGTAGTCAGCTGGAGAGCTGAGTCGAGCTCCGTAAAGCACATTTCTGCAGTTGGGCCACAGTGCTGCTTCTTTACTGACTGATACGAGCTGATGGGACTTTATGGCAGCGCTGCGTAGAAGCTGTTTCTGTTCACAACGACCTGGACAAGCACACAAAATGAATGTAAACACTTTATAAACAGAGAAGATATGAAGTCATACAACAGCAGTAACAATACAAACATCATGAAGGCACTGATTCTTTGAGACGGAACAGAACGAGCAAAAGGGCGTCGGGTGAGTTTTCAGGTTTCTGAAAATCTCCCCGATGGTCCGGCAGAACTGATTCTTCACTTCTAGAACATTTTTTCTGTGAACAAACGTAGCATTGCATCCGCTGCTTGTTCCGGTTATGTTCTCGATCATCTTGAAGCCAGATCAGCAAATGAGGAAGCTCTTCATTTTGTTCTGATGCTGTCTGAAGGACGTTTAAGTTAACGTCAGAGATGCAGTTCTGTGGTGCTGCTCAGGTCTTCAGATCGTTGTAATCTGGGTTAGGGTGAGTTACAGGGGATGATGGCTAATGGTGAAATACACCAAGAAACAACAAAACCTCAGTCGAGACAATGAGACCTTACAAAGAGCGATTACAGAGCTTCAGGGAAGGAAGAACTGGTTCTGTTCAGGTGGGTTTTAAAAGCTTTTTGAACTGACTGGTTTGTTCCTCAGAGTTGGAGCCAAAACAGTAGAACTGTGCTCCCCTTTGTTTTCAACAGGACCTGCTGCTCAGAGATGTAGAGCCAAACATGCAGTGATTTAAACTTCTACCAGAGAACACTGAGTGATGACACGTAGCTGAAAGAGGACAAATCATTTAAGAAATCTTCAAGTAGTTACATCAACTGACTACAATCAGCCACTTGACGTTCAAATCCCAGTGATCCAGTGATCCAGCCTCCAAACAGGAGGTCCTGTCAGAAACTGGTGACGTTATAGTTCAAGTTGACGGTTTGTGGATTTGGTAAAGCCTTTTAGGGCACAGAGAGAAAACGTCGAGCCAGAGGACAGCAAAGGTCGAGGCCTGAAGTCGAAGCACTTGATCCTGTGTTGAATGTGCCTGCAGCTACTGTGATCAGAGGTTTAATGATTTCTAGTGTTCTACATGGCCTCTCTTTCCCCTCCTGGAACAGAAGCAGTAAAGGAGCCTGCAGCTAATTCCAGCTGGCAGCCATTCCTCCAGCCCAACATCTACCTCTACATGCCCCACCTGAGGCAGCACCCAGACAGCCTTGTGCCGAACGTGCTGCTGGGACGAGGACGCCGCGGAGGTAACAGAAAAACACCGATTCTGTTCTGTATAACCTGCGTTTTTGTAATCTGAAGGAGTGTGACTGAAAACCAAATTGATTTAATAATGTTAAAGTGCAGATGCCTGATCTGGGAATCTGGTCACGTGGAGATTCCTCTGACAGATATCAAGCCTCGTATACAGCGTGACTGTAAAGTGTGGGGGAGGAGTAACGGCCAGAGGCTGTTATCATCCAGATAATGGCAGCAGAGATATCTGTGTTTACGGCTCTGTTTGTGTGCTCCAGTGTCCATCGTCGTGGGTATTCCCACAGTGAAGCGTGAGAAGCAGAGCTACCTGGTCAACACTCTCAGCTCTTTGCTCTTCAGTCTGACGTCCTCGCAGCGCAGAGATCTCCTCGTCGTCGTCTTCGTTGCTGAGGTTAACACGTGCTCACACACGTCTGCTTTTCTTTTCAGGTTCCTCCTTTCACAGAGCACCTCAGGGCAAACCAACGACGCCAGCTTGGCTGCGTGGATTTCAGTCTGCAGAAGTGTCAGTGCAGCATGCGTCCACGGTTTCAATAGTTCAATATTTCAGAGGAATCACTCAGTAGAAAAACAAGCATTAGACAGGAGAACGCTCCCCGTGAGCCCAATCTGAAGCTCCTGCTAACCTGAACTCACCTCCAGCACAGAGCAGCCACTGGCCTCGTGCTGCCCAGTCATGCTCGTGCACCTCTCAGGGTCATAAACCTCCATCAAGACATCACTTCAGATAAGAAGCTGTACTTCTGCAGGTTTTACTGCTGAGAGCGCCAATAAACGTTCCCAGAGCTCCCTCGTTTAACGGCAGCTCATAAATTATGACCTGATGATTAAATGAAGCAGCTTTGATCAGACACACAGAGAAGCTGTTCGACCAGTTGTGCAGCTCATTTTGTTCTTTCTTCATCACGTCAATCAGTTAAAAGCGATGCCAATGCAGGAATTAAAACTGGTTATGTGAAGTCTGGCCTTCGAGGAACGAGCACAATGAGGCTGCCTCGCCCTGTGACATGTCAATTCACTGTTCATTGTTGCAGAAGCATTCAGGAGCTTAGCTTTGGTTTGAACTCACTGTATTGGGAATCCCCCATATCACTGACCTTCTCCTTTTCCTGCCTGCCTTTCAGACAAACTCTGACTATGTGAACAGCATCGGAGACACCATCAGGAACAAGTGAGTGTCTGGGTCGCCTCCCGTGGGCACTTTCGCTCTTACATCACTGCTGCTGCCAGCAGACTTTCTACTTGAAAAAGAGATCTGTTCAGGGGAGCTGCAACCTGCTGTAGCTAGGTGTGGTTTATTTGTTCTGTATGTAAGAATATATCAGTCTTCTTATCATCAGCCTTGTTCACAAAGCTGGCTGCACCTGAGAGTCTGGACGTGGTGGACGAACGCTGTCTCCCTGCTCGTCCTGTGCTGGCTTTTGTTCTGGTCAGACATGGGACAAAGTGCTCTGTCCTCACAGTTAACAGTGTCCATCCATCCATCATCTATACACCGCTTAATCCTCACTAGGGTCGCAGGGGGCGGAGCCTATCCCAGCTGACTTAGGGTGAAGACAGGGGACACCCTGGACAGGTCCAGTCAACATTGTCAATGTGGAAATTCAATTCAAGTCAAGTCGATTTTGTTTGTGTAGCTCAGTTTGCAGCATGTGTCATCTGTCAGCCTGAACATAGTCAGGTACCGGCCACACGGCTTTAAACAGAACCCAACGATCCAGAGCAGCCTTTGGACTCCCTCTGAGCAGGCAGAGTGAAAAGAATTGTAGTAAAAGTTCAGCAGTGACTGTTCAAGAGATTTCTGAGCATCTTCAGACGACATGGTGCTCCTTGTGGTTCTGGATCACCTGCTGATGTGTTGAAACACGGAACAACTGTGGAAACATTTAAGAATCCTTAAAATGTGCACGAACTGCTTTAAAACAGAACATGACCCGACTGAGTCCAGGCCCGTCTTGTTTTTCTGGATGATGTCGTCCGTCAGCATCCTGGGTCGGGCATCGACACCTTACAGCTGGTTTCATGTCCACAGTCCTCCACAGGATCAGAGCTGTTTGTCATTCTGTCCGTCAGTCTGCACAACCTAAAGAGCCGACTGTCATGAGCCTTGGTGGACCATAAGAACAGAAAGAACTTAGTACCAGTTGGTGTTGATCTGGACCTGGTTGGTTCCAGCTGTGAGGTAGAACAGCCGTCTTCCAGTTCCGGACTAATTCCTGCTGGACAGTCGGCTGTAGGAACCTGTGAAAGAACATTAAGGTTCAGATTCACCTTTTAGGAATCTGGATTCTCCACAGAGACTAAAACCAGAAAGACGTTTCTGAAGCCGTCTTGTTTTTGTCAGCATTCAGCGCGAGTTTGTTCCCAGAATGCTGCCTCAAAGGAATTTCAGTGGGGGGAGGCCACGATCCATCGGGGGGGTTCTGGCAATAGTGCAGACGAAAACACACATTAGACACGGCAAAGTATCTGAAAGCACGAAGTTGTCAAAGCACTGCTGGCCTGGTAGCACTCGGAGGAGGATGATCCAGTGGCGCTGGAGCATAGGTGGAGGCGGGCTTTATCCAGCGCTGACTGGAGATCAGGTGTGGAGGAGAGTGAGTGAGAGCTCCCCCTCTGGAAACCCGCCCAGCCTGAAACACCATCACAGCCACCAGGAACCTCAAGCACACACAGCAAAACCCAGTTCTACACAAAAACACAAAACTGGGATCACCACAAAAAGTCTGGCCATAAAAAGACTCCATCTTGTCTCTGTTTATGAGCTGTGAGGTCTGACATCTTCACGTTTTATTTGTGCTGCAGGTTTCTGCAGATCACGGCGTGTAATTGGATTGTAGAGCTAAATCAGAAAAATAATGAGAACAAAAGATTTTTTAAAGATATAGAATGACTAATTCGGGCCTGCAAGGTGTCTCGGTGGTTAGCTCCGTTAGCGCTTCACAGCTAGAAGGTCGCCGGTTGGCGTCCCGGTGAGGACACCCGGGATCTTCCTGCGTGGAGTCTCCATGTTCTCCCCGTGCAGCGTGGGTTCTCTCCGGGTTCTCCGGCTTCCTCCCACAGTCCAGAAACATGCTGAGGTTAATTGGTGATTGTAAATTGTCCGTAGGTGTGAATGTGAGTGTGCTTGGTTGTCTGTCTCTAAGTGTAGCCCTGTGATAGACTGGTTACCTGTCCAGGTGAACCTGCCTTCACCCTGAGTCAGCTGGGATAGGCTCCGCCCCCCTAGTGAGGTTGAAGGTGTAGAGATGATGGATGGCTAGAGATGCGTATTGTGATGGTTGTAGGTAACCAGCTGTTTGTTTGTAGTTTCCTGAAGGAGGTGCAGTCCGGACTGCTGGAGGTCGTCTCCCCGTCGCAGTTTTATTACCCAGACTTCAGCAGCCTCGCAGAGACCTTCGGTGACTCCAAGGACAGAGTCAAGTACGGCCACAAACCCACATGCTGTTTTCTGTAAATGTCGTGTCAGTTGTGTGAAGACACATCGAGGCCGAATCCCTTTCATGGTTTGTTCTGTAAACGAACTCGTTGCTGCTGTTGGCTCATTTAGGACAGAAGACAGGAAACAAGTACATACAGTAGAAAAGGAATATGAGGGGGTAGAAACCCATCCGTCTGCACTTCATTCATGTTTGTGCAACTTGTGTGTTTTTAGATGGCGAACAAAGCAGAACCTGGACTTCAGCTTCCTGATGCTCTACGCTCAGGACAGAGGAACCTATTATGTTCAGGTAGAGGCCAGAACTCAGCCACTGATGTCAGCGTTTTCCTTTCATACTGACAGACATACTGAATGGCAAATCAACGTGTTTGTAGAACTCAACTGTACTCGGTTGTCTCTGCGTGAGTTTTTTCATGAAATTATAGAACCTTCATGAGGAAACACTGCAGGAGCACAAAAAGTGACGACCGTCACTCTTCAGGCTGCAGATCAGCAGCTTGTCTGTGCCACAGTCGCTAGTTTCCTCCACGTTCACAGACAAAAGCAAACAGAACAAACTGCTGCAGGGGAGTTCTTTGACAACCGATGACAGAAAAGTCCTGGGGCCTCATGTACAAAGACTTGCGTGGATTTCATCCTGAAACCTGGCGAACACTTCAATCCTGAAAACTACGTACGCACAAAAAAATCCAGATGAACGAAAGTGTGCGTACGTCGGAATCCAGCACATTTCCTTTGTACATCTCACTCAGCGTGGAACTGACATGTTGGAGAACCAGACTCCTCCCCCTCCACGCCCCCAATTTAAATATGCAAATTAGTATAAACAGGCCGACAGGTGGGATTCCCTCTCTGCAGGATCAGATAACAGAAACCAGGATGAACTCATCCTGTTAGAGCAGATTGTGGGTGATGCTGCTGTCACAGGGGTGGTGGGAGCACACGTAGGTCACTCAGATCCCCCCGAGGTCACTATATATATATATATATATATATATATATATATATATATATATACACACACTATATATATATATATATATATATATATAGTCACACCATATATATATATAACTATATATATATGGTGTAACTCACACATTTATTCACTACACAGCTCATACAATCATCTGCTCGCAGCCAAACACGATACAGGTTCATGTGTAATCATGCCAGGATGTCAAAGAGGAAATCAAAACTTTGTCTCATGTCAGATTACTCAGTTTATTATTTTCCAACATGAGGCAGGAGGAGACTGAGACCCAGTCGCTACAAATTGCACGTTCATGTCGTCCTGTTCAGCTGCACTGTGGGAGCTTGATGTATCTGGCTGACATTCGGATGGTTCCATCCCACACAGCTGGCATGGCTCGGCTCAGTGTGGACTGGCACAGTCCCGGTCGGTCGGCCAGCTCCCTCTGAGACCCTGTGGCTCGGAAGCCCAGTGGGTCAGCACCTGTATGGGCACAGGTAGGACATGGCTCCTGGACGTGTTGGGCTCCAATAATGGCTGCAGCTCCGCGCACAGTTCTCAGCGAATTGCCCTCAGGAACGCAAAGCGCTGATTATCCAGTCGTGGTCCTGAGGTCTCTGGAAACCCGTTCTCTTGGCTCTGCTCCATTGGTAACATCCTCCAGCAGGTCCAAAGCTGCCGTTGTTGTTAACGGTGTCTTCTGCACCATTTTATATAAACTTTTATATCCGCTCATCTGATTGTAAACACCTGGATGTGTTCATTGTTCATCTAAGTGTCTCTGATGTGCACATCACTTTGAGGAATGACCTTTTTTTACATTGTTTTGTACATTTTTATATTCCCAGCATCACCTCTAGGTGTCACCAACGGCTCAAAGCAATAGAAACATGCGTACGCCAGTCAAGAAGTTGGCGTAGAGGACCGCACATTTCCACGTTCATTTCACTCTTGATACATCTGAACATGAGCGTGGAAAAGTGCGAACGCACACTTTGTACATGAGGCCCCTGGAGAGCTGAACTGAGTGATCATCAGAGTCACAACACAAGTTGGACAAACGTTGGCGAGCGGTGAAAGCAGGGTTAGGCTTTATTTCTGGTCAATAACGTCCCGTGTTTTCACACTGGTCTTTGTGGAAATGCAAGCCATGTTTTTCCTGGAGCATAGCTACTCGACACCAGCACCTAAGAGGCTCATCCTGCTAACTCCAGCGTCTGGTAGCTGCTCTGTCACTTGGAACCATGAACAATGGGGGTAATAGAGAAACGGCAGATTTCTATTAAACCCACTATTGCTGGCATCAAACATACTGCTCTCTCTCAGAAATGTTGAATTTGTGGACAAGTTCCAAGACAGAACCTCGTTTCTTTGGAGAACATTAGTAAAAAATCATTTCCAACAGAAAACCTGCAGGAGGAGGATTTGCTTTTTATAATTTATAGTAAAAATGTGTGTTTCTGTTTCTGTGTTCCAGTTAGAAGATGATGTTGTTGCAAAGGCAGGCTACTACAGCGACATGAAGACCTTCGCCACCAGGGAGGAGTCCAAGCCGTGGCTCTACCTGGAGTTCTCCCAGCTGGGATTCATAGGTGTGTTTTAAAGTAATGAATCCCTTCATTGAAACGTTTGTTTTTTAACAAATCTAAGTCCATGTGCACGTTCGTGTCTCCAGGCAAGATGTTTCGGACCCGTGACCTCCCAATGATCGCTGAGTTCTTCCTGATGTTCCACAGAGACAAACCCATCGACTGGCTGTTAGACCACATCCTGTGGGTGAAGGTGTGCAACCCGGAGAAAGACCAGGTGAGTCCGCTGTACCTGGAGTTGAGCCAAAGCTCTTAACAAGGTGCAAATGAGTCGCTTCAAAGTATTCAGACGCCTTTAGGTTAGATGGATAAACCAGGCTTTGGTCCCATCAGTCTTCACTCAGTAACACATGAAGACAAACTCGTTTAGAAACATTGGCACATTTATCAGAAACCTAAAACTAGACGCCCTCCTTTTCAGAGGTGTTCAGACTGTGGGTTCAGTGGCCGACAGAAGCCTCTCTGGCTGCAGCTCGGACTCTTCCTGTTGAAGCCGATACAGGCTTTGCAGGCCTCAGTTTGGTCCATTCCTGCCATCTTCCAGCATCCTCTCAGCCAGACTGGACTGAAAATGTCTCTCCTCAGCTGGTCTGTGCTGTTTGAGTCTGTAGCTCAAAGAGCGTCAGATGTTGTGGTGACCAGCACTCTGGGCCCGTATGATGATCTTTAACGGATCAGCTGCAGCCAATCAGAATGAACCTGGCCGTGACAGCAGCTCTGAATGCTTTTAGAAACGAGAGATTTCAGGTTTTGAGTTTAAAAACATACGTTTCCGTTGTCACTTGGTGTCGCTAAACGGGACAATTGTGCCCATTTAAAGTTCCATTTCCGTGTTGTGAAGGGACCTCCTACACAACGCTCAGCTGCTTCAGGCCACGTTGGTCAAGAAGAATCAGGAAAATAACCAAATAAAAATCTTTTGAGAGGGGCAGGATAAAACCAAGATGTATGTAAACTGGTCTTCAGCGGTAAATAGCTGAGGTTTGTGTGTTCTTTCTCCAGAAACACTGTAATGGACAGAAGGCGTTGCTCAAGCAGAGGTACAAGCCTTCCCTCTTCCAGCATGTCGGCCTGCACTCCTCTCTGCCCGGAAAACTCCAGATTCTCAAGGTGAGCGTGAAGCAGGGATCCTCCACAGGAACATGACGACATTGAAGCGGTGCAGCAGCTTTAAGCCTCACACAGGCAACGGATGTAAAATAATGAGTAATAAAACAATCAGAAAATAAGAAAATCCTTAGAATCAAACGGGCTGTTTTGGGTCTGTTAGAACCAGTCGCTGCTCTGATGTTATGATACGGGTTAAACTGCATCTGGTACATCAAGTTAGTTTCACTTCTCTGGACTTGACTTCACACAGACGGTTCTGAAGAACATCGTGTCATTATCTGCTGTTCAGAACAGGGACGAGGGGAATCGTTTGGGTCAAACATTTGCAAGCAGAGACATGAGTAACTGTCGTAAAAGGTCCTGCGCTGAATCAGAATAAGAGCCATGAGTCAAGAGACGGTCGCTGCAGAGGTCAGGATGGTGAGGATACCAGTCAAACCAGGAAGGCAGCAATGCTGGTTGAGTACTGACTGGCCCTCAGGTGGGATGGCAGCTATGACATGAGGTCAGCAGGACTCAGATGTTGTGGAGGTGAACTGGGCTCAATAGCAGTAAAAATATCCCTCATATTCTACCACTACAAACTACCCTTTGTAAATGTTTTACTGAACCTTTATTTTAGAGGTAAGTTCATTAAGAGCTGATTTTTAAGCCAGAAATCCTGTCAAGAGGGATGAGCAGCGGTTTAAGCTGTTCGTTTGACATCTGGTTCAGGTTCAAGGTGAGTTGCTGACAAGAACCCGCCCGATTCCCTGAAGGACCCAGTGGTTGAACAGTCTGATTAAACAGGACTTCTAACTGAACTTTGGCACTTTTTTATTTTATTTACCCTAACCCAGGTAAAAATGTTTGAGAACCAGTTCTCATTTGCAAACATGAGCTGGCCGAGAGGCGCCGGCAGGAACAAACACATTACAGACAGACACATGAACACGACAGAACAAAACTAAACATAGGAAGCATGTGAGTGAGAAACTATGTGCGTGAGGTGTAAGACAGTATGTGTGTATATATATATATGTATATGTATGTATGTAAGTAAAGTCCGGCGTGATCAGCAGGACCAACAGTCGACTACAGTCTGTTGGACTTTGAGCTTGAAGGTGGTGAGCGCAGTCAGAGCTGCAAGTTGGAGAGTGTTTTGTAAGATGCTCCGGCTGTTCGCTGCTGCAAAGCAAAAGGAGAAAATAGTAGAAGTACTGGGATGATGAGCCTGATGTAGTCACTGGACCCAGTATGTTGAAGATTCTGGGTGACGTGAAGAAGAGAGGACCGGCAGGGAGGCGTCTGGGCCAGAACTGACTGGTAAATGAAATGAAACCAGTGGTGAAGCTGCCGAGTCTGAACGGAGGCCACCTCACCACTTCATAGAGGTGGCAGTGGTGGGTGTGGAAGGAGCATTAGTGGCAAAGCAGATGGCTGAGTGATGAAGAGTCCAGTGTTTGAACACGCTGCTTGAGGCCATTTTGTAAATGATGTCGCCATAACCCAGAATCGGGAGTGTTGTCATGGTGACGAGGGCATGGTTCGCAGCGTGTGTGAAGGAGGCTTTACTTTGCTTTTACTGTCTGCTGATGACCTTTGAATCCCTCTCAGTGTAAATCTTTGTGCTACAGCCACAGTTTTATTTAAAGTGAATACAGCTAAACTCCAGATCGAGATTTACCGATTCAATGTGGGAACTGTGTGGAAGGCGGTGGTTACAGATGATGTGATTTGTTCCTGAAAACAAACATCTGAACAGACAGTTGTTTAGAACGTCTGGCTTCTGTTCCTCTCCTACAACATCTCAATGTTCCCTGATCTGTCTGAGGAGTAAAACGGGTTTCAGTGGCTCTTCTGAAGCTGCTGTCTGTCTGTTTCTCCTCCAGGACAAGGACTTTGAGAAGCAGACTCTGTACCAGGCCCATGAAAACCCAACTGCAGAGCTGAGCAGCAGCATGAAGCACTACCAGCAGCACAGTCTGGACCGGCTTTACAGAGGACAAGACTTCTTCTGGGCACTGACACCCGTCCAGGGCGACTACGTCCTCCTCAGCTTCCCCCGACCGATCCGCATATCTGGGTCAGTTCTGTTTTATCATCAATGACCAAAAGTTGAATCGCAGCCAGCTGGTGCACGACGAGAGTCACAACAGAATTAAATCAGGAACGGGAAGGACGGCCATTTTGTTCTTTCCTTCAGTGTAGTTTCCTTCCCCTGAATGATGTTTTCTAGAAACAGTGCAGACTGCAGGTTGTAGAGTTCTACAGACAGCTTCTGTCTTCTGCTGTGAGCAACGCCTTAATGCACAGAAAGGTGAGTGAACGTCGAACATGGAGGTGACAAACCACCAGACGTCAGTGTCGTGGCTTTACAAGCTGTCTTCGTGTTTCTCACAATGTCAGTAAAACGTGTAGTTCTGTCTTCATTCAAGTCAGTTTATTTACAATGAGAACTGTTTGTCCTCAAGACTGAAGGGAATTAAGGTGAGATTAACGACATTATTGATCACGTTGCACCTTGCAGCTGTTTAGTTATGTAGCGACAACCGCACAAAACCATCCATCATCCATCCATCCATCCATCCATCCATCCATCCATCCATCCATCCATC
>NW_007579241.1:166155-167758 GCF_000690725.1 Stegastes partitus
CATCCATCCATCCATCCATCCATCATCCGTACACCTTCATCCTCACTAGAGTCATGGGGGCTGGAGTCTAGCTGTCCCACTACCTGACAGTGGGACAGTTAAAATGGACCCATTGGTTCTGTGGAGAGAGGCTCAGAGTGCTGGACTCTTCCCAGATAATCCAGAAACTGAAGCCTTCACTAAACACAGCCACGCCTTAATGCAGTGAACATTCCCTGAAGGCCTGAGGAGTGAAAGCAGGTTGCTGTGAGCTTGTCCCTCCTTAGATCAACACACTCGACTGGAATCAGCAACTGAACCAACGTTTCAGTGGAATAACATCAGTTATGTATAAAACTACAAAAAAAGTAGTTTTCTGGTTTGTTTTTGAGCATCACGACGTAAATCATGACCTAATGTAGCAAAGACGTTCATTTAAGTAGATTTAAATGAAACCAAGTAGATTTAAGAATTTCTTTGTAATAGGACAATGGTATGAAGTTGTTAGCTGTACCTTGACATGTTTCGACGTTCCATCTGTCGCCTTCTTCAGAAGCGTCATCTGACGTGTGTGACGTGTGTTTATCAGCTGTTGTTGAACCTAAAATCTGTAATCTCAGATCACTGCAAGCGGGAGAATCATGTGATGAATTGGGAAGACGCCACAATCATAGGGACTGAGGAGCATAAATACAGGCGCTAGATCCGGGAATCTATTGAAATCAGGAAGCGAGGCTCACACACCATCAATAGAGATGATGGAGCGTTCCTTCTATCCCACACCTGGGACCCTCTGCTCCAGAGACCACCACGCGGCAGTAGGTGTGGCCAAACTGACACACCCACTGGAACTGTCAGTTTGGCCACACCCAGGAAAAACAGCTGATAAACACACGTCACACACGTCAGATGACGCTTCTGAAGAAGGCGACAGATGGAATGCCGAAACATGTCAAGGTACAGCTAAAAACTTCATACCATTGTCCTATTACAAAAAAATTCTTAAATCTGCTTGTAAATCATGAGCAGCTTACACTCATTCATTCCATCTGAGTTTTGCCTGATGGGATGCAGGACAGACTTGTTGATGAAGTTGGTCCAGTGTTGTTGTCACTGGCTGCAGTTTTACTCTCTGGTCTAATGTGACAGAAATTATCATTTAATGAAAACGGTCTTTAAAAACAGTTAGACTGAAACTGTGAGACAGTGTGATATCTGATTATCACTGCATGACAACTGATTTCAATGATGCAGTTTCTTTGTTTGGGATGTTAGCGGCCTGTGCTGCTGTGTCATCGTTTTTTACACCTGTGTTGTCTCGCTGTCTATAGGTACCTGTTTCGCAGTGGAAATATAGAGACCGGCAGAGATAAACTCTACAACACAACAGTGGAAGTTCTGGCCAGCAACGTGAGTAACCTGCCACTGAGTGCTCGTGTGTTCTGTGGTGGCGTTACTGCAGTCACACAGCTTAGTTTACATCTCAGGTGTTGATACCTTGAGAAAGAGTGGCAACAGGAAACAGGAAACACCACAACAACAGGCTATCTGCTGTCATCGTGTGCGTCCATGTGTTACGCTGAAGGGTAGAAGTGGTCATGGTAAGGGTTTGGTTTGGGCTCAG
>NW_007579241.1:169569-170206 GCF_000690725.1 Stegastes partitus
GTGTTCAGGTTTAGGTTTCCGTTTGGTGACCTTTGAGTAAAGTTAGACAGACTGGAGTCTCTGTGGAAGGTAAGAGGGAAACCTTGTTACCTGAGATCAGTCCAGAGGCTTCAGATTTCAGTGAAACACCAACAGACTGAGGAGTGACCCACCTCCTGACACGACCAATAGACACCAGAAAATGATCGTGTGCATTAGAACTCTATTACATTATTTCCTGCGCTCCGGTTCTCAGGTCACCAGTAGGGCTACAGTGTTTTTCTTGGATGACAGTGACCTTTTTAGTCTCATTATTTTACTGAACTGAGGAAATCTAATAGTTTTGATGTAAGATGATGTAGTTTTCTGACAGAACCAGCCTCTGTGGGTTTTATCAGAACATACATATACATCTCTGGAGCTTATTCATTCATTTAAACAAAAAATAACCAAACTTTTTGCGTAAAACGTGAAAGCGTCAGAGTAGGACTTGAAGAGAAGACGCCTCGTAGACATCGATGATTTAAAAACTCATGTTAGCTCTCTGATAAATATACAACCATCTCAGGGCTTCACATTTACTTTCATAATGACGAAGTCTGCTGAGATGTAATCACACTACATGTGTTCACTTCACATACTTCCTGTGTACATAATA
>NW_007579241.1:170641-174513 GCF_000690725.1 Stegastes partitus
AAAACTTTCAGATCATTTTAGAGTCTGACTGTTGAAATGAGGGTTTCATGTGCCGGTGCTGTTCCTGGTTCACTTGTTTCTCTCCACAGACAAGGAGGACCAAAGTGTTTATTATCCTTAAAAAGGAAGGTCAGCTCGGGTTGTCTTATAGTTCGGCCGCTTCAGTATCTCTTATTCCTAAGGGGCTAATTCAACCCATTCTAATTAATGCTAATGCTAATTAATCTACCCTACTTTATCCTTCCTAGCCCTGAGCTAAACACACACATATCTGTGTATATATATATTTATAGTTTGTAGGTTTTGGCCTTGGTAATACGTCCGCACGGTGTATTTTAGATGCTAGGAGCCATGTCATGAAGCAGCAGTGTACAGAAGCACAGATTCGGACTTCTGAGGTTTCATATGGAACAAACCAAAGGAACCAGTCACGTTTTTGGTTTGATGTGGGACTAAATTCCTCCAATATTCAAACTTTTATGTTTGGCGTAGAGAAGTTTTGACCAAAGGGATGTTGGGGTGACTTGTGATTGTAACTGTTGCCGTCACTCCGTTCTGTTTGTTCTCTGCATTAAAACAGCCCCGACCTGCTGCTGGGTTCTGAAATACTTGTGAACGGTCGGTGCTGCCATTGGAGCGTAGTGACAACACTGAGTGACTCTGGGTCTGGTTTATTTATAAGGCCGGCCACTTTTAACCTCCTTACATTTCCTCATACTTTCTTTTAGCGGGCATCACGCTGCAGCACCGCTAAGAAAATCCAGTTTGACTCGCCGTGTGCTAAATAACCTGCAGAACAGTTCAAACTCATTTTTATCCTTTAGTTCGATTATTTTACTTCCAGCAGTTCTTGTTTTTGTTGATTATTAAAACTTGAAATGCTCTAATTCATGTCTTTTTAAAAAATAATTCTTTTCAGAATTTGGCCTTCTCATACTTGTATTGTCCAGGTTTCTTTACATCTTTCATTCTCTAACTCAGCGGCATCTTGAATGAGGCTGAATGAAGCACGACCCGGAAACAGAAAAACAGGCGTTTTTGAAGACAGAATTCACATCAGTGTGTTTCCATTTTCAGATATAACGTGTTTATAATGCATTTTATTTGAGTACAAAACCTTTCAAGACATCCGAGGACACTTTAGAAAACAGGTGCAACACGTATCACGTTGCAGAAACCACAGAAAACACAATAAAGTGCCACAGTAACAAGTCGGGTCAGTACAGGTGGGACGAGCGGTCCTCGACAGGTGAGTTCCGAGTTTGGCTGTGAACAGGGTGAATGAATCCACGCTCCTGATTGGCTGTCTGACACTATGACTGTCCCTGCGTCTGGCTCGTATTCAGGCCGATTAATGTCCGTTCGTGTTGGAAGCCTTCCTGGTTGTGTTCTGTGTCAGAAGCTGGAGGATTTCTCTTCCTATCACAAGTCCAGCATTTAGTCTGGTACAGCTGCCTGAGCTTTGTTTTCTTCTTTTAGGCGTCAGCCAGACACAAACTAGTCATCGACTCGTCTTCACACTTTAAAGAATCCGATCAAGGCTTCATCGTCATCGGTAAGTGCATCCATGATATGCAAACAGTCCCTGAACGGAAATGTGTGTCACGTGTGCATGAATGCCAGCGATGGTGGAGCAACACAGGAATCATGAAATGAGAGGCCAAGGCTGTGGTGGCGGTCAGTGATGGAGCAGCGATGTGGGCGGAGCCTGTTTGATGACAGCTGAAAGATAAACATTGTCCCAGTAAGACTGCACACTTCCGTCTCTTCAGCCTTCAGCCCAGACAACAGTTTTAATGTGCCGCCGATTAGGCTTCAGACTCAGAGGAGGAACGACCACCACGGACACGTGGTCAAGCTCGGGTCAGCGTCTGGCCATCTGCACGTCCACTGGTACTGTTTAAAGGCTGGCTGGATTTTGTTTTGTTTAAGGGCGCGATGGGGAACCCTAAACCCTGACCCTCAACCCTAACCCACCAGTTTGTTGTATGCTTTTTGTGTACAATGACAATAAATTCTATTCTATTCTATTCTAACAAGAAAGCAGAGACAACACTTTCCTCTGTGATCTCATTGGCTTCTGTTCCTCCAATGAGCTGTCCTGAAACCTTAAACACCAGAACTAGCCTGAGAACATAGAGCAGAGCAGAACTCCTCCACTACGGTAGAACTGGAGCAGCGACCCGGTTCCTAGCAGTAGGAAACGTGCGCTGCTGTGTGTAGTGTAGCTTGTCAACACAGAGGGTGAGCTCAATGTTGGATAACTATAAAAACAGTAGCTGATGCTGTCCATTGCTGGACATTTCTGAGAGCAGAGTGACGGAGTGCAGTCAGTCCAGGTGCAGCCGGCTGAGAACAGCTCCTGAATGGACGGTGCACAGGAAGTGGCTGAGGTGAATGAGAGACTGGTCGACACTCAGTCAGCGTGAAAACGTGCCGTTAGCTTGAACTTTCATGAACCACTGTGGTGTGTTTCAGGTAAATTTGAAAATGGAGTCGCTGAAGGTGAGATTGAAGAAGCGCTGCAGCCGGTTTCTGCACTTCGCCTGGTGGTCCAGTCCAACTCCGACGTCTGGGCTGTTCTGAGTGAGGTGGGTTTGTGTGTCTGGGATCAACAGGACAACGAGAACCAAGTCAGGATCACACATTTAAAACGCTAACCCAGAAGTCAGAAACATACAGAAGGTTCTGTCAGCGCTGTGCAGGTTCTGGTGTATTATTGTTATGCACTCAGTGGACCGACTGGGGACTCCACTGACACGAGGCACACACACAGTGAAACCTCTTTTCTTCTTCATGCCAAATCATGACGGGCCCAACGGTCTTGGCTGCATGTGGCTGAATGTGGTTCTGCTGCTAAAGAGGGTCCAAATGGGAACAATGGCCATGTGGCTGCAGGTCTGCTGTAGACGTCCAACAGGCTGCATCAGTCAAAGGAGCACAATATTAAGCACAATATGCTGGGTAATGAAAGGCTTCAATGGGTCACAAACGTGAATCAAAGCCAATCAGGACCTGCACAGGTGAGACTCACACCTGAGTTTACACGTGATCCGCTGAGGGCATGCTGCTCCTGTTGGAAGAGAACAGGAGAAAATTCTGGATCAATATTCTGATCATTTGGCCACTTTAACAGGACTCTGCTGGACAGCCTTCATTATTCACGCTGCCTGAGTTCCACTTGGGAAGTGAAGCCTGTTTGAGAGTCCAGATGGGCTCCAGAACTTTGTTTTAAGACCAACCTGAGACCTGCAGAGCTGAAGTGAGCAGTCAAAGACCAGCGATGACTGTAATCCCCTATCACTTTGTTCCTGTCTGTCAGGTTTTCATCCAAGTTTAACGGATAGCCTGTCCAGTGCTGCACCAGAGCAAACTGCTCCACCTGCTGGACAAAGACTTCCTCTACAGGGACTTCTTCATGTGAGGATTACCTGAAGTGCCTGGACCAGAGATGACTGTGGTCTGAGCCGAAGGAGCTCCTGTGGTTAGTCTGGACCAAGATGAAACACGCTGAACATGGGACGGGCATCTTTTCTTGTTGAGAACTGACCTGAAGGCGAAGTGACTGCACTCACCAACCAGAGCCACTCAGGAGTAACTTATTGCACTATCACATTATATTTTTTGTAATAAATAAAGAAAATATGTCTCATAGCACCTTGTCTTTGGATGTGTCTAATTTCAGCTGCTCCAATCTGAATTTACACAAAATGCAAAACTGTTGCACGGATTCCATCCACTCATCGTCTCTACACCTTCATCCTCACTGGGGGGCGGAGTCTATCCCAGCTGACTCAGGGTGAAGGCAGGTTCACCTGGACAGGTAACCAGTCTATCACAGGGCTACACTTAGAGACAGACAACCAAGCACA
>NW_007579241.1:176053-177141 GCF_000690725.1 Stegastes partitus
GGCTCTTCTATAGATGCTGATGAAGCCATGTTGGTGAGAGCTGCTTCGTTTTCTGTCCTTCTGAAGGTTTACGGCAGAGAACTGGTTTCCAGTGGAGGTGTTTTATACCAGTGGTCTCAACCTCCAGCAGAACCTGCTGCGGAGCAGGTTAGCCGCTCAGCTAAGTTACCATGGTGACGGACCCGGTAAGAAGAGAACCAGGATTTAACCTGAAGCTACCTTGCTAACCCCAGATCCTTCTTCTAGTCCAGACCCCTGGGGCCTGCTACTGAACATCAGTTCTCAATCTGTACTCTGCTACCAGACACAACAGAAACAATGAGAACACAGCCAGGTGCCACAGAGGAAACCAGAGTGTGCTCAGTGCACACAAATGACTGCTGAAGCTAAACCTGCTGGACTCCTGACTGTGTTCAGGCTCTAACCAAGACCACCAGTACAACCATAAACCTGTGAAGACACGCTGGCATCAAGGTGTTAGTTAAGTTATGAATTAGGCTATGGTGCTGTGTGTGTGTATTTATTTGCTTATTTAATTTTTCACCTCGTTCCTTGTTGGACCAGCAGCAAGGGGGCAGTGCTGCCATTTGGAGTGGATAGGTGTGTCAGCCCAGGCCTGAAGGCAGAAGAAGGCTTCATGAGTGGTCCTGGGCAAGTGTGTCCTCTTTGTTGGCTGTTCATGCCAGTGCAGGGAGGAAGGTCAGAGATCTTCATTGTACTGATGACTCCTGCCTGGATGAGGTTAACCTGCGTTTCTTTCCCACATTCTGTTTGTATAAATGCCCCACTGCCCCCAGTGGCCACACAGGGCAACAACACATGTCCACACTTACAGACCTGTATGAGACAGAAACATGTTTAAGGTTCAGCCAGTATTAAAGGATCCAAGACTCCAATCACTGGTCGATTCAGGTTAGTGGTCAGGTGGTGCAACTCGAAGCTCTCTGAAGCTCCCCTTACTTTCGTTTGCTCTTGGTGTCAGTGGTCTGGAAGACACTGGAGGCTGACATGAGGTTCTCGATGTACTGACCTGGTTCTCTGACTTCAGCTTCAGGTTCTCTTCTTTCACGGCATCCACCCGGGCAGAC
>NW_007579241.1:181974-187187 GCF_000690725.1 Stegastes partitus
AGTCGTAACTAACTCATAACTAATGACTCGTTGCTAGTAAGTCGTAACTAGCTAATAACTAATGACTCGTTACTAGTGAATCGTAGCTGAACGGCAGAGCTCTGAACTCACACCATCGCTGTTTATCAGACACCGCGCTGGTTCCAACCAGAGAAATGTGGGATAAAGGCCTACATACATAACTATGGTTCCGACAGTGTTCCTGGATCTTTGTCAGTCTGGGAGCCGCCGTCAGCCTGGTACCGAACCGCATCTGAGGATGAGGCCTGCTGCTAGCTGTTAGCATGCTACCTAGCTTCAGCTGCCCCCAGTTCGCTGTTAGAACACGCACAGAGACACGGGGATGTGGAGAAAACATACCTCACGACGTGAAAAGCTCAACGTGCTCCGCTGGACTAAAAGAGGTTTATCAGCTTGAGTTTTACAGCAGCTAGTTCAGTCCAGATCATCAGGACGTAGCAACACGCAGCCTGCAGGGGGCGACATCCCCCAACAGCTTCATCCACAACAGCAGCAGCAGGATGTGGTCAGAGAAGCACCTGGACCGGAGCCATAGGACAAGGTCCAGTGTGATCGGACGCTGATGCCGAGAGCAGGCTGCAGGGAGGTACCAGGGTTTGGGTTCGATTTTAATGATTCATGTTGTATCAACACCAGCAGCTGCACAGAGCGAGGACAGAACAGCTGCTGTACAGCTGCTGAAAGAGCCTCATCATGTCCACACCAAAACAATATTGGCTTTCTGAAAAAGGAACTGACACACCGAAGGCAAAGCTTTAAGCAGATTTAGGACTAAATCCTTCCCAGCAGGGAGAACATTCAAAGTCCATACAAAGAGCCCAGATCAGACCAGAACCTTGTCGCCCACAGTGATAACCAGTGGCCACCGTGCCGCCCTGTAGATCTGCATAAATGTGGTATTTCTCACTTTGTTTGCTTTTTAAAACAATATAACAGCAGTTCTCATCCCAGTTCTGTGCATAAGACACGTGAAATGATTCAAAACGGTGTCGCCTCCCAGTAACTGCACTATGTTGAAGCTGAACGCGGCATATTTATCTCATGTACGATCAAAATGAAGGCATCGTTTTTTATAAGGGCGTGTTACTGCACAGGAGTGACTGTGAGTGACGTTCTGGGATTCATGTAAATGTGAGACAAACTATGGATTATAGCCACTGATTGTAGGATTTGAAAAACGTTATGTTTAGGGTGAAATGTACAGGCTGTACCTTGTACTGCATGTGTGTGTATTTACAGACTTAAAGAAAAGTCTGCACATGTTCTTTGTTTCTCTTTGATAAATGCATCTTGAATTAGGTTTGGCTTTATAATATGCAGAGTGCTAAGACTATGTATATGACGGACATGTATGTGAGTTTTCTATCTGACAGCAGAGCATTCTGGGTAAACATGATCCTGCTGTTTAGAATCAAACACACAGATTTTAGATGTCAGTGCAAACATTCGACTCTCATTTCATTTATTGATTTGCTGTTCTGCATAATTTGTTGACAGATGAATTCTTCAAAGGTGGATGTGGAAGTACTTGTGTAGTATTCCTCGCAGTATTCCAGTCAAAGCCAACAGAGCCAGCGTGAGCATCACAGCCAGAGTCAGGTAAAAACCAGGTAACCTGTGGACCAGACAGCACTCAGTCATCATCCTCATACTGTGGACAGTCTTTTGAGCTACACATTGTGAGTATTTTAGCTACAGTCGGTGTGTTTAGTTGTTCAACAAAGTGTCTGACCTTTTCTTGGTGGACTTTACATATCCGTTGAAATACATTTGTCGGGCGACCATGTACACCAGTCCTCCAACAACGGCAGCCAGCTCACTGAAGAAGGTCGAACAGGTCCACAGCAGAACCAGGAACATGGGGTAGAACTCCACACAGTTCTGACTGCACACAGGGGAGACGGACTGTTACAGAGGCAGTCTGGATGGAGGCTGGTAAGTCGCTCCTGTGTTGCTGCTGTGAGGTCTACCAGCACCTCAGTGGGAGGAAATGTCTCTCACACTTCATACGTGTACATGTAAAGGAACTGTCTGACAGTTTGGGAAATACGACTTCACTTTCTAGCTGAGAGTTTAAAGAGATACTCGGCACTCGTACGTCCGTCTGTTTCACATGAAGCTGGTTCTAGCAGCTCTTATGCTAAGCTTATTACACATACTGGACCCAGGCTTAAACAACTAGCTTCCCTCCGTCTAGAAAGTCGCTACAGCCGCCTCCAAATCCTTTTTTACCTTTGGACAGGTGCAGGCTGTTTGTTTTCACTGAGTGTGCTAATTTAATAAGCTAAGTGTCTCCTGGCTGCAGCTTCACATCCTGTAAACACCATTTACTGGCGCTGAAGCTAGATTAGATTAGATTAGATTAGATTAGATTAGATTAGATTAGACATAACCTTATACCTGTCATTTGTTGTCATTGTGTTCAGATCTAGCGCTCAGCAGGAGAACTAATAAGTGCATTTTCCAAAATATTTAACCATTACGAATCATAAAATCCTGAACAACGGACAGAGTCAGAGGTTTCCTGATGTCCCTGAAGGCACCGCAAGAAAATCCAAATAGCTGCAAAATGAGCACAAGGTGGCAGAACAACTACGACGTGTGTCGTGCTCCAGTGGAGTGGAGTCCTGAAGACGTAACGCATGCCTTTATCTCATCTACAGCCACCAGCTTCTACACTGTGTCACCAGATCCTTCTTCTTACACTTCACAATGAAATTTACACTGAAGGTTTCCAAAATGCTGTAAGTCAGTGTTCCAGGAGTGTGATCTATTTAACTCCTCAGGAATGGAAATACACAAATGTACCATAACTCATGTTTGTCTTGTCAATGCTGCAACAAGAACAAACAAAATCATTGAAGATTTTTAGATGCAGCATTTCTGTGAGCAGGACTGGTGTTATTCTAAAAGTGTTTAATAGCTATAGAATATGGATCTTTGCTAGATTTCCCAAAATGCAAACTATTCTTTTACTCTCAAAACAATCATAATTAGGCCAAACTGACACAGTGATCCTATAATATTACTGTATTACTGTTTTCTTACTGTGCACGGAAAGTCCTCTCAAACTCTGGAGGTCCAGTGACAGCAGGAGGCAGGATCTTGTGAGCCATCCTGGACCAGCCGACCCGTCGGGCCAGGTATCCTGCAGGGACACAGAGATGGTAGGGTCAGGTTATAAAGTATAGAATAATAAAGACAGACTGTATATGAACATATACACCAGCTTCACACAGTGTCCAGGCCCCTGAACTTGCTGCACAGTTCATCATGTTGTAAATTCAAGCGCAAATGAATAAAATAGTTTATACTTTTTTATTTATTTTTACCAGTTTATGTTCAATAATGAATAACAAAAAAATGAGAATGTGTTTTTACACAAGATTCCAGATTCATTAATAATCAAAAACTGAAATATTTTATTGACAAAAGCTCTTCGCTGTGGCCGTAAAGGTAGAAGCAGTACTTCTTATCCAGTAAACATCTCCTCATGGTCCACGAGCTGTTCCCTCTGTGTGCACAGTCTGTAGTTGTAAAGGTCCCACAACAGAGACTCAGCACCGCACCAGTCTGGACCCGGAACTTTGAGGGTTTAACCTCCTGCTGTAATCTCCCTGTTTGATGAAAATAGTTGGTTCTGGTATTTTTTGTGACAAGTTTCATGTGTTTCAATGATTCCATCATAGAAAATTCAGAGTTCTAGGAGTCACTGGAAACGACAGACGACATGATACACACAGTCTGTTCAGGTAGATGTAAACCTTATGTGTACCTTTGTTCTGGATACGTTAAAGAAACTGATGATGATGATGATGATGCAGCCTTGTTTGCATCTGGATCTCTTACTTTGAAAAGCTGGAACAAGTTGGAGACAGTTGTTAAAATGCAGTAATCTCCCCTCACCTAACCTGACACCCCGCGATGGTCGGCAGTGTGAAAGCAGCCGATGCGAACACACTCAGCGCGCTGATGTGCAATATTTGATTATTCTTGCAGTATTTCAGTTTAATGTATAATATTTCAATTTCATTTGCAATATCCTGATGTCATTTTGGATATCGGGGCTGCAGGTGGTTCAGTGGTTAGCACCGTGGCCTCACAGCTAGAAGGTNAAGATCCCGGGTGTCCTCACCGGGACGCCAACCGGCGACCTTCTAGCTGTGAGGCGCTAACGGTGCTAACCACTGAACCCCCTGCAGCCTTTTCTAGACTTGAGCCTCCTGCAGCTGTAGCGTCCGTGACGCTGGCTGGTGCGATGTGAGGCTATGCTCCTTCCCAATGAAGAAAAGGCAAATCACACTTAACTGAAAGTGCCCTTTAACTCGAACCCTAACCCGATTCGAGCAGCTGGCTGCAGGACGACACTTCTGCTGTATGAATAGACTCTGTTGACAGAATCCAGCTGAGACTTCAGGTAATCTGACGTCTGCATGAACTCACTGCTCACGTTTCTTTACGAGTGGCTGAAGAACAGTTCACCTTCAACACAAGTCTGAGTGTCACATTACAGGAGAGAGATCACCTCTAGCAGAACTTTGTGAAGTGATCCAAAAGGACCTTTCCACATTTCAGGCCCAATATTCATTTAAAAACATCACAGAGGCGGTTACACAGTTTGTGTGCTAAAATCACAACACACTGTAAATCTCAAACCTACCAGGCTGCAAAATAAAATAAAAAAAATGTCCATAAAAATGAACGTTTACTGCAACGTAAATGATGATAGGAGCAGAAAGCGAGCAAAGCAGGAAGGAATGGTGGCAGGAAGCTGCTGCCTGTGTGGACGATCAGCTCATTAGTTTAGAATAAAACCTGATCACTGCTCATCATGAAGGCTCGTATCAGACCAGCAGCACATCTCAGGACTCCTTTAGCTCCTGTGCTGCCTGATGGACAGACTCGTGGCCTATCTGACATGTTCTACCTCCAGCTGCAGCCCTGGAGGTGTAGAAAGGACATGGGAGCAGATGGAGAACCAACAGAACCATGATCCAAAGCGGTGCAGCTCATTAACGTGTCCTACAGATACGAGCTTTAATGCTGAAGTCAGTTTGCTGCTGTGGCTGATGTTGATGTAAATAAATATGAAGCAGCTTTGACACTGTCTGTAGCCAGCAGGAGACACATGAACTAAGGCAGACAGGAGCTCATAGAGATCCTGGTCAGGGGGCACTAAGGGGTTCTGCTGG
>NW_007579241.1:188057-192951 GCF_000690725.1 Stegastes partitus
ACACTGGAGGCTGACATGAGGTTCTCGATGTACTGACCTGGTTCTCTGACTTCAGCTTCAGGTTCTCTTCTTTCACGGCATCCACCCGGGCAGACAGGTCTAAACAGACAGAACAGCAGCATTCAAACACGTGGAGGCTGATGGAAACCTACAGTCCCAACAGAAGATCCCTGAGGAGCCCCTCAGTGGGACCAGTCTGGACCTGTCTGGTTTTGGACTACAGGGGACAGGAGCTTCTGCAGGATCTGTAGTCTGTAGTCCAAGTGTTTCCCAAATAAGGAGAAATCCTTCAACAAAATATTTTCTGTGTATTTTTCAGTTTAAATGTCATCGCCTACCTTTAACAAATGATTGAAATCGTCAGTTGTGACATGTGAGGATCTCAAAAAGCTCTGAAGGAAAATGTTACTACAAATCACATCACCAGATGGAGGGGGCGCTGTCAGAGCTGATCAGGGACCAGTGCTGATCTTCTCTGAATTTTAAACCTACATATGAATGTAAAGCACACAGTAGGCTTAGAACAAGCTGGCTGTGACTGCAGAGGGCAGTAGCAAATGTTCTGTATAGTTCATAATCTGTGCCATTAATCTGACCCTTCAAACAGACGGAGACATTATCCTGCTCTCGCTATCTGCTGACCTTATGGTCGTGAGGTGGTATCACACCTGGTTTACACGAGCCGTGGTCGTAGTGTGAGAAAGGCCTGTTCACACTCTACATGTCATCCACAGCGCATCAGCTGGTACACTGACGCTGCTTCAGGCCTCTCCAGGACCCTCTTTCATTCTGTCACTCACAGACCGGTTCCTGGAGCTTCATCACCAGTCAGGAGCTGATCCCAGGTCCAGGTCTTCCCCTGCTCCACAGGTGAAGGAGTGTGAGGTGTGCTAACCCTACCAGAAGAGGAGGGACGTCTGAATCCTGAGTGTGGGGACCATGACACTGGTAGAGACACATCCCCAGTCATTCTCAGGTAGTGCACGTATGGTTTTGACTTCATTACATCATTGTTTCCTATTTTTCCTTCAAACCCTGAAGTCATTGAGACACATTTTCTAAACCTGACCCTTGTTTTATAACCACTGTATGTATAATGACAATAACACTGGTTCTGATGTTCACAGAGAGGATCATCTCCATATGACATAAAGACACAGAAAAGTCATTTACTGTTTCACTGCACGTTCACAGATCCAGCCATCAGCTCCTCTGTTGTGGATCAGCTCCCAGTCTGGGTTCTGGAGGCATCAGGTCTGTCCCTCTATCAGGTCTAGACCTCCATCAGGTCTACACCTCTATCAGGTCTGTCCNTCCCTCTCCTCTGTGACAGTAGGCATAGCGACTTCACACTACAACTGTGCCATTGATGTGTTTTGTTATTTATAATTTGATTTTGCATGTCTCCACTATTAACTTATATATAATGTATGGTAATAAGCGTTGCTTGTTCCATGTTCAATGTTAAAGCAAAATTTGTTTCGGTCCATATTAAAAGGTTCATTTGTTCAATGTTGGCCCGCGACTTTGTTCAGGTTTTAAATTTTGGCCCACTGTGTTTTTGAGATTGACACCCCTGGTGTAGAGGATGTTGGATATTACTTTACAAACCTTAGGATTATTGCCAGTATTACGTATTTCTTTTTTAAAAATCTAGTCTTGTGTTATCCTACTAATCTTCTATTTTCAGTCACGTGATCTACTTCCGTCTTGTTGCGACTTGGCACCACGTTGTCTCGTGTTATGTAGCTTTGTTTTCTGAGCAGCATCTGGCGACAAAAGAATTTTTTTCATGATACATAAAGTTTGATCTTAACGTATTCTAACAGCCATAGAAAGGCCCAGTGACTCTTGGATGCCTGTAGTCACTGCTGCCATTGTCCTTTTGAACAGTATTATGTGATTCTCATGTCTGTTGTGCAGTTTGCAGTGTGTGTGGTCATTATATACATATACATTATATACAACTGTGTTTTTGTTTACCGCTGACTGTACAACAGTCGCCTTTTGGGGAAAGGAAAGATAACCATACGTACAATCCACACTGCCTGTCCAAGTCATTAGGTCCCAGAAACTCTCTGGAGACCTGTGATAAAGTTGAACAGAACTCTGAGCACTAAGTGTGTTGAAGAACAGGCCCTGCTAACCACCTAATACCATCCCTATGGTGAAGCATGGTGGTGGCAGTATCATGCAATTAGCACATCACAGTGGCTGTAATTTAGGATATTATGCAACATGTCTGACCCAGGGTTCATTTCTTATTCTTAGAGGGAACCATACTTTGGTGCTGCTCGTGAGCCATGAGTGAGCGGCCTGTCTCAAAGTCAGAGACACAGAGAGAGATCTTATTATTTTCTAATCACAATCCCTGTTTCTGATCATTATTTTATTTAACCAAACAGCCACAGCTTTTGTGATAATTGTTCTATCTTCTCTATATTTAATAAACACGTTTGAACCAGTTTAGATCTTTCAGTTCTCACTCTTGCATTAAAATATAAAGCAGCTAAAATGTTCCAGAGCAATATGTAGTACATATGGGGCAGCTTCTAAAAACATGTATTGTAATTCTTCAATTGTACAATTTCATTTAGCTTTTGTCCAAAGCGACGTACATCTGAGAGCAGATACGACACCAGCAAGGACAACAAGCTGGATAAGAGCCGTAGAACACGTGTGATGGGACGCTGGTGCCTCCAGCCACCGACCTGGACCTGTTGTGGTGGTTGGACCAGGAGGTTCTGGTTGGTCCAGTTAGTGAGCAGAGGGAGTGTAGACCTGAAGGAGAGAGTTCAGGTAGGAGGAGATGTTCTCTCTGTGGTTCTGTGTTCAGTGTCAGAGTTTGGATTTGAAGCAGCTGGAAGCCAGTGACCGATCTGAACAGTCCATGAGCTGTTTGTGGCTGGTTGCTGCTGGTTCTGGATCATCTGCAGAGGTCTGAGCGTGGATGCAGGAGGCCTGCCAGTAAGGAGCTGCAGTAGTCGATGATATGATGAGAGCTTGGACCAGGAGTTGTGCTGCATGTTCAGACAGGAAAGGTCTGATCTTCCTGATGCTGTACAGGACGAATCAACACCACCGAGCAACAGAGGAGTATTTGTTAGGACGACTGTCACTAGATATTTCCCCCAGTTTGTGAAGCGCTACTTCCCAGCGATTCTGAAATCTTTTCTTTTAAATCTACAGTGCCATAAAGTGTGCTAAAGGTGAGGCTCTGAATACTTTATGAAGCAACTGTGGAGATCCAAGTAGGGTTTCGGTCTTACAGGCTCTTCATGTGGAAAAAAAAATCCAAACTGCTGCAGAGCTTAAACCTCAGTGGTATAATCGGTGATTTGATGATCACTGATTGCGTGAAAAGAGAGTTAAAGACTTGCCTCCTGTTAATACAGTGCTTATTTCATATTCTCCAAAACAGTAGTGTTGTGACAAAAGTCCTGGAACAAGCATGCCGTCGTTGTGGACTCACCCATATGTAGAGCCGACACAAGGATCACTGCAGCCAACAGGAGAGGGCTGTCGGGGGCCATTGCTCTGCTGAACAGCACTAACTCTCTTCACAGTTAATTTCTAGGACAAAATCAGCTTCACATAACAAGCAGGAGCTACTTCCTGCAATTCTAGTTCAGCCCACAAGTGCTGTCATGTTTGTGCTGCTGAAAGCCTACCCCTCTGAGATCTCCCAGCAACACCCTATGAAGCAGAACAACAGCATTCAAACAACCAAAACACAGATTCAAACACAACTGCTGTTAATTTCTGACATCATATGTTCAGCTATGTATACGTGTGTATAGTAGAAATGCATGCACACCACTGAATGTTCTCAGCCTACACACAGTACAGTCTGTTTTGTAGAATGTAGTGACTTTACATGTCTTTATCTGTTGTATCTGTGTAACTGGATAACTGAAATATATGTGGAAAAACATCCAGCTGTATGCGACTACATGTTTACAGTGAAGTGATGCTGCCCTCTGGTGGCTGCTGAGGTTTAGAGCCACGTCCATATAAGGAAGAAGTTGGAGTTGATGGATACTTTGACAAAAATGTTGGCCACGTCCGAAATCATCCACTGAATCCCTACTCCCTATATATAGAATAATAATAATAAACTTTATTTATATAGCACTTTTCAAAACAGGGTTACAAAGTGCTGTACAGATTCAAAGAGAAGTGTACGGAAAACAACATTAAACAACATTAAAGGAAGTGAAAAGCCAAAAATACATTTTTAAAAAATGGTGAAGGTGAAGCACATAAAGCATGAAAGACAATAAAACAATATAAAAATATATAAGAAAAATAAAACCCAGGAAAATAAGACAATTAAAAGACAATAAAGGAAGGAATAAAACAGTTAGAAGGTAAAATGTCCTGCCCTTAATACTGCCATCAAACGGAGTAAAAGTCCACTCATAAAACAACTCCTGTAAAAGCACATCTGTAAAAATGTGTTTTTAAAAGAGTTTTAAAGGAGGATGAAGTGCTTGTGTAACCAAGTAGAGAAAATGACTTTTTCTCTTCCTTTTATTTGTAGAATGTTGTAGAGTTTTATTTTGAAAAAAGGTTTATTTTGAAAGGAGGAAATGTCTTCCTCTCTCCCTCGCGTTGTTTCCTGTTTTCATGGTCACGTTGTGTGACAATGACCTTCTCATTTGTTCAGACTAATGTTAGTCCCGCCTCCAAAGCTGCGGGCTGAAACGCGCATTAGTTTCGCGGTCTTTTGCACTCTTGAGCACGAGCTCGAGCGGCTGTGAGTGGGTCCTTACGGTGCTCGAGCTGAAACGTCATCCAGGTGAGTTGAAACCCTGTAGAGAGAAAAGGTGCTCCATGTTGAGGTTAGCTCATGCTAATGCTAATCGCGGGTGAAACGTTATTGTGTAAAAGT
>NW_007579241.1:193011-193900 GCF_000690725.1 Stegastes partitus
ATGCTGAGGAAGCATTATTGTATTTCATGCTATGATTTACAAAACCTGAAAGATGGGTTAAAAATCAATAATTTAATTGATCAGAGATGATTAATCATAATTTCATGGTTAGTTTAAAAACAGATAAAAGCAGAAATTCATTTGTTCCGTGAATTTAGAAGTTATTTCATGTGAAACAAAAGATGCTTTGAGTGAAGAAAAACATGCATGTAAAATATTATTGTTTATTTCTAAATGATGTGAGAAAAGGAAGATAGAAACTAAGCTATAGCTGTGTGAGAGAAGGAATATTTAGCTGTATACAATAATACCATAAGTGTTGTACAGGCTAGGTTGTTTCTGATGGTTAAGAAAACTCTGAATCGGACTCCTGGATACCTGATGTTCTCCGGATGGAGATGGCGAGCCGGTGCCCAGAACTGAACCCAACTCTCATCTGAAGATCCTCACGTGTTAACCAGCAAAGTGGTGACAACTCACACCGACAGAGGAAAAGAACTGAACTATAAAAGAACTTTGACTTGACTAACGACTAAGAAAACAAGACTAACACTAAGCTCAGGGACGGGGGTTTGTTTTCTTTTTTTTGCTGGCTTGTTGTTATTGTTGTCATTGACATTAAATTGTAAATGTTTTATTTTCCTTAATTTTTCCTACAAATAACCATTATTTTTGCGTATCTCCGGCCTCCAGCTATTTCATTCTGCACTCATCCCAGTTTTCAATGTGCTCCTGCCGAACCTAGTGACTGGTCCACATGTTTACATATTCATAACCTACTTAACGTTAGTCAGGGCTTACACTTGCAGATCTGATCTCCTCAGGGAGGCTGGTCCAGAGGGTGGGGGCTCTTACAGAAAAGGCCCGGTCACCTTTGGTCCTCAGCCTC
>NW_007579241.1:197803-199022 GCF_000690725.1 Stegastes partitus
CAACAGTCCTGATCATAGCTACCAAATATTCATGAATATTCAGCCTTTTAGTCCTTTAAATGCCAGTTTGGTTCCATGAAGCTACTGTTGCTTTGGTGAAAAATATCTGATATTAAAAAGCAATTAGTTTTTCTTCTTCTTTCGTTATACCAGTGTGGGATTTGTCAGTGATTAGCAGCAACATTAATTCTGATAAATGATTATTTTTGCAAAATGTTGCATCAGAAACGGCAAAAATATCATAAATAATATAATAATAATAATAATAATAATAATAATAATAATATCATTTTCCCACTTTCAGAAAACTTGTTGTTTTATCCGACGTCAGTCCTGATAGTAAAAAGCAAATATTCCTCCATTTTCAGGATTCAACTCTTTAAACACCAGTTTGTTCACATGATGCCTTTGAAACAACACTGTAAGATCCTTTGGTGTAATTTTACTGTAAATTACTGGCTACTCATTGCAGTCCTTTCATAGTGATGTTACAGGAACTTATATACAGAACTCGTATATAGAACTATGTAGGGACTATATATAGAACTATGTAGGGAACTACACAGAGAACTACGAAGATAGATAAGATAAGGTAACAGTTATCTGAAAATTATTTTTTCAGTTATATTTGGAGAACCACTTTAAACTCCAGGGGCCTCATTTATCATCAGTGCGTAGAAAAGGTTCTAAAATCTGTTTTACAAATGAAATTTAGAGTGCGTGTAAGTAAAAACAAATCTGTCTTTATCAAACGTGTACGTGGGTCATATGCACATCAGCATGATTAGGTTCATTTTATCTGCTCTGATTATAGGTATACGGTTTTCTTTTTTATCAGACAATGAGTATGTTTAAGTAGGAGCTGTTTTGACCTTTTCCTACAACCTCCTACTTAAATATACTCTGATAAAAAAGAAACCCGTATACCATACGCACATCAGTAAGTCAATAGTGTTGGTAAATCCCACTTGTTCTGAACCACCGTGCTCATCATGTTGCCTTCAATTAACCACATATGGCAACAACACGCCTCTTTTTAAAGCAAGTGAAGATTTATTTTTTCCTCACCTGTCGTCATCATCGTGGCAAAAAGGGTGAAAAAAGAGGAACTTTTATGAAACTGAGATCGAGGTACTTGTCAGCGAGGTTGAAGCAAACCAGACAATATTGTTTGGTGCATTAATGTTGGGATGAGCAGCGAAAGAAAAAATACTGCAGA
>NW_007579241.1:200214-212989 GCF_000690725.1 Stegastes partitus
GTACGCACTGATGCTAAATGAGGCCCGTGGACTCTGTTCTACTGGGATCAGATGATCTACTAATATTTCTGTTGTCGTGGTACGACTTGTCAAACCTGATTAATCAGTTCTGAAAGTTCAAGTAAAATTTAAAAGTCATTTTGTGATCAAGTCTTTAATATTAAATAATTGTATGTGTTCGGTTTGTACTGTTGTGACCTGCAGCCACATGTGGAGCATAAAATATCACAAGCTGAATTCAACTGTTTTCATATGTCAGTTCACACCTAATCAGATCACTGGATCTACGGATTCTGAATCAATGACATGATGAGAAATAACAGTGAAAATATCAGGTTTTTATCTTTAAATGTTCCTGAGATATTGTTGTTTAAAAAGCCTCAAATGTGAGGAAAAAAGCCCGCTGACCGTTTTGATAAAACACAGTGATCAGAAAGCGTCTGGTAGAATAATACATAATAATATCTAATAATGTAAAGTCCATTCACAGGTACCGTTTCCTGTGCAGCGTTTCTGATGTGAGGGTTTAATGAAACCAGAACTTCCTCATGATCCTGAACAACCAGGTAGCGTAGCGGATGCACAGGCTGCACCAGAAACATGTGTTGTAATGGTACAGCCTGTGGTTGGTTCTGGCCACCGGGACTCAGGTCTGGGCGGAGAGTCCGGAACCGGCGGGTGAGCGACCGGAGCCGGAGGTGTGGTCACCGGCAGCAGCATGGACAGCGACGAGGAGAACGTGGAGGAGGTGGTGGAAGGTCGGTTCCGTCCGTCTGTGCGCTACTTACGTACAAACGCCGATACTGTGAACGTGTGGATCAGATTTGTCCGAAGTTCGGAGGTTCTGGGTCCATAAATGCTCCCTGAGTCAGAGCGTGGCTGGGCCGCTGGGTGTCTGGGGGAGCCCCGGCCTGGAGTTCAGCGGGTCTCCGGCGGACGGGCGAGTGGAAGCGGCCTGGCTGAGCTCCGAGTCCCGGCGGAAGTTTCCGAGCAAGCATGAAATCTGAGCTTGTACAGTCATGTTCGGGTTCGGGTTCGGGTTCGGGTTATTACAGTGCATCCAGGAGCAGCGGATTAAAGCGCCTTTTTGCTGTTGTTGGTTTTATTCGAGGAGACGTGAGTTTACAGAGAAAGCGGTGGTTTGTGTAAATCAGAGTCACAACAAGGTCGTTATGTCGTGTTTTATTATCAGAACGTCAGGTTGGACCGTCCGGGACACGAACCGGCACCGAGCGACTCGAACGCGTTGAGCCGTTTTCAGGGTTTGTTCTGGACAGGCCGCCATCTTTGTTTGGTTCTGGAGGAATTAGCCTAGAATCTGTTGTTGTGGCTAAATCTGGAGGTTCTGGTCCTGGTTGGAAGAGGAGGTTCTGGAGCTTCAGGAAAAACGACGTTTGTCTTAAACGATGTTCTGTGATTTAAAAAGTCACTTAGATTCAGAATTAAAAGCTTATGATGGTTACTGTGGTTACCTGGTTACTATGGTTACCTGGTTAACACAGCATTCAAGTACAAAGTTTATCAAACTGTTAAATATCCACGTTTGTTTCATCTTTGACTTTTAAACACGTAGAATTAATCCTTTGTAGAGTTTGAACTTGTTTTCACAGGTGGAATAAGTACTGCATGTTTTACTGCAGTACCACAGTCAGCACTCAGTGACAGTACACATGTAGGGTTACTGTACTACACATTAAATGTTCTGGATCCATCTCGTTAACACACACAGTACACGTATTGGGGAAGAAAGTACATTTTCTGCTGAACAGTGAAGAACTTCCTACAAACGTCCCCTACTGAAGTGAATGTATGTTTTAGTCCCTGTCACTAACTAGTTCTGTGTGTCCGTGTCGATGTGGCGCTCATGGCTGACGTTACTAACACGCAGTGTGATGACGAGTGGACACTGATAACATGGAAGTGTGCATTGTTCTGATCAGATGATGTGAATGTGTTTGCTCATCATGATGAATCCACAGAGGATGAAGACCTGCACAGGAGCTAACCAGCATTCTGGCATCTTTTGGTCGTACAACCCTCAACTGACTGTTTAGTTTGATCAGGTGGTTCTGGAGGCGGTGAGACTGAACCACAGTTAGAAGACAGTGAATATGAACACATGTGGCCTGAGTGCAGACGGGTCCACCAGACCTGAGACTCAGTACTTGTGACAGTTATTCAGCTCATCAGTGCCGGCTGGACCACAGACTGTTCTGCTGTCTGCTCCATTTGTACGGTTTTGACCCGGTGGACATCACTGAACATGAGGGCAGGATTCCTGGAGATTTAAGTAGAAGCAGAATGAATGAAGGCATAGACGACGTTGGGTGGCTTCTGACAGATTTGTGCTCTTCTGTGTGTTCAGGTCCGTTGGATGACGACGGTCAGCCACACGGTTACTGCACAGTGACCTACTCGTCCAGCGATCGGTTCGAAGGACACTTCACCCACGGAGAGAAGAATGGCAAGGGCAAGTTCTTCTTCTTCGATGGAAGGTACTTTACAGACGAGACGGATGCGTTTTTACGGCTGTTCATCAGAGCAGCACATTTCAGTAAAGACAGTCGAAGCCGTGTCTGCACTAGAAAGCATGCAAGATGATATATGTGGAGCACAGGTGGGAAAGAATCAGACATTTCTACTGTGAGTTAGGCCATCAGGCTTCTCAATCAATCACTCACACACACTGCACATGTTCATAACACCGAACACTTTATTGTTGCTTTTAATTGTTTATTGTTGTTCTCATTTGCTTGCTTTATTTATTTTAATGTGTCGTCTTTTTTCGGGAGATTGAACAGAACAAGAATTTCATTGTGTGGTATAACTGCCTGCTTTGCTGTGCATATGACGATAAAACTCTGGAATCTGGAAGTTAGTTAGATATTCTGACAGCTTCTACATGTCAGATGAGGGAAACAGATGGGAGACGTTTAAATGACAACATCTGACTATCAGAGTTATGTGCTCTCCCAGGCGAACCTTTCAGATAAAGTCCAGTGGACTGTCAGCAGCAGGACCGACCCTAACCATAACCACAAACGGGAGGTGGAGACTTGGTTTCTGACAGGCAGATGAGATAAAGTTCATGATGTGGAGGTGACGTGAAGCAGCCGGCTGTCTGTCTGCGCTGCGCTGAGTCAGCTTTCATGCTGGAGTCTTGGTAATACTCTGTTTGTGCACTTTGCAAAGAGAAACCAGCTGAGTTCTTGTGCTCTGCATTTTATTGGACGTGGGGAAGTAAACCAGACACATGAGGCAAAGCAGCGACCGGATTTCTCTTGTTGAAGCCCAAACAGCTGATCCTAAAGGGGCTCCCAGTGGATGTGATGGGGAGGAGGTTCTGTGTTCATCGTGCTGGCCAGCAGATGTTGACCACGCATCACCTGATGGTGGCGCTGGAGTCAGACACCAGTAGCACCAGAAGTAAAGGTGCAGGCTGTCAGGAAGTAGTAGCACCTGTACATGCAGCTCATCCAGCGTATTCATGCAGGTCCTGAGAATTCTTCAGATGCACAACAATGAAGACAACAAAGCTGTTTTCCTGGAACGTTCCGTTTCCACTGAATTCCTGAAATAGCTGTTTGTCTAATGGTCAGGATGTAAACCAAATAATCAGACTTTATTCCTAAATGTCAGGGCTGTTTTCTTCAGGAATTACCTCTTTAATCTTGAAACATTCAGAGTTTCACACTCAATATTGATTTTTCTAGAAATGATGAGTTTATTCACAGCGCTGTAGTTGTTCTCTTCTCTTTAGATTTTACATGTTTTCTGTAGGGTGAGGGTTGAAATCACTTAAGTCCAGCACGTTTGAAAGTTCTCAGAGCTCGTTATGAAGCATCTGCAGTGCTTATCGTTAGTGAAGCTCCAGCAGCACATCATGAGTCCAGCTGTAGGACTGCTGCTGTCATGAACCTTGAACTGGTTGCTTTGCCTGAACTGCTGTTTCCCGTCTTCTCCCGCAGTGCCCTGGAGGGTTTCTACGTCGACGACGCCCTGCAGGGTCAGGCCGTGTACACGTATGAAGACGGAGGCGTCCTCAACGGGACGTATGCAGATGGCGAGCTGAACGGGCCGGCTCAGGAGTTCGATGGAGAGGGCCGGCTGGTGTTCAAGGGCCAGTACAAAGACAACAGCCGCTGTGGGGAATGCTGGGCCTACTACCCTGTGAGTCAGCTCAGTGTTTGATCCATCACCGGGTTTCATGTAGTAAGCTGCAGGTCTCTTGAGAACGTGATCTGTTGCTGACGCTGTGGTTGTCCTGCTGGTGTGTACTGTGGCGCGTCCAGGACGGCGGCTGTGTGTTTGGCCGGGTGAATGAGGACGGCGAGATGACCGGGGACTCGGTGGCTTACATCTACCCAGACGGACGCATGGCTCTCTATGGAAGCTTCGTGGACGGGGAACTGATTGAAGCTCGTCTCGCCACCGTGACCTCCAACCAGACTGGAAGGCCGCGCTTCGAGGTCACAGCCAACAGTAAGTAGTCAGAGAACGTCCGCTCCGATTGGGCCGCTGGAGACTGCAGTGCATCAGAGCTTCAGGAGTTCAGGGATATATGGAGGATCGTCTCCTTTCCTCCAACCAGCCAGTCTGCTGTTAGATCAGGTGTCGTAGCAGAAGTTCAACATATCCAGGGTGAGGAGAGGCCTTCTGAAGCTGCTTAGAGTTTCTGAACCTGGATATGAGCGCTTCGCTGGACTAGGCGGGGCAACAGAAGCCCAATCACAGACATGGACCGGTCAGCTGGCACCGCAGGGACAAACTCTGTAGGCAAAGAGAAATATGAAGCTTATAACACAGAATGCAGACTGTAAGTAGCACCTGTGCAGCTGAACCAGGAGAACACTTCAGAGTGAATGTTAGCAGGGTTGTTGATGCCGCTGCTGAATGATGAGGACTGACCCGAACCCTAACTGGATCTGACTGTAAACCAGCTCCGTTAGATAACATGCTGCTGAGCTGGGGACCTCTGAAAGACACTTGTCTTGCTTCAGCTGCAGCCCTGCAGTCTCAACCGTCTGAGAACAAATAAAATTAAAGCTGCAAGCAGCGTTTGTCGGGTCCTCAGTCCGCGCTGCCACCTCATGCCCGTCTGACCGTTCTTCAAGTTAAACCTGCTTTAAGTTGAAGGAGCCATTTTTCTCTGTCTGCTCAGCCTCAGCCTGTCGGTGAGTCACATGGTGAGTCACATGACCAGCTGCACTGAGCTGTGATGATGTCATCGTTCAGCATGTCCCTGGCTGACAGACTAGAGAGTTGTACTCACTTTCTCTCTCCCATACAGCCACAATTTTCACCAAATGTGTGTAAAAACAGCATATTTTTGTGGGAAATCTTGTTAGGAAGCCCTCAGTGTCATTTTTAAAGCTGTAGGACCTTTAGTTTTTTGTGTAGATGACCAACTGACACAGCATGTCTGCACATGTCCCCATAGACAGCCATACAAAGTATGAGCTGAGGCTGCGGCAGCTCATCAAATTTAACGGCTCGCCATTCAAAAACCGGTTGAGAAACGTCAAATCCCTTCAGAACTTTTGTACATCAAGGCCTTCTCTGTCTCCTGTGCGATTTTCAAGTTGATACGATTTACGGTGTCAGACAAGATAATTTTTTCCAAAAAGATGTTTTCACTCGTTTTTTAACTTTGAAAGGCAAATTGCGGACTTCCTGCGTGAGATAGGTCAGGGGTGTCAGCGCGAGATTTGTGGGTCTCATTGAGACGAACGTTTTGATGTTGGTTTGATCGCTGTACGACATTCCTGCTGGTCGCTAGGGCCGTTTTAGTGTGTTTTTTGTAACTAGGTGGCACTAGAGAGCTTTGTGTTTTGTTTTTTTTCATTTTATCAAATTTTTCGCCGATTCGAAGGTGTGTGCCAATTTTGGTGAGTTTTTGAGCGTGTGTAGGGGGTTTAATTAAGGGTTTTGAAGAATGGTCAGACGGGCATGAGGTGGCAGCGCAGACCGAGGACCCGACCAACGCTGCTTGCAGCTTTAATTAGGGTCCGAGGACCCCTACTTGCAAAGCAAGCAGAAGGACACGGACCCTATTGTTCCTGCTGCGTTTCTTTCTTTCTTTCTTTCTTTCTTCTTATTTGCCTGACCAGCGCGAAAACCTTAATTTGACCCCCTGAACACGCTCAAAAACTCACCAAAATTGGCACGCATGTCCGAATCGGCGAAAAATTTGAAAAAATGGGGAAAAAAAATAAAAATGCTCTCTAGCGCCACCTAGTGACAGAAAAACACACTAAAATGGCCCTAGCGCCCAGTAGAAATGTCGCACAGAGATCAAACCAATACCAAAACGTTCGTCTCAATGAGACCCACAAATCTCGCGCTGACACCCCTGACCTATCTCCAACAGGAAGTCCGCCATTTGCCTTTCAAAATAAAAAAATGAGCAAAAACTTCTTTTGGGAAAAAATTATCTTGTCTGACACCGTAAATCGTACCAACTTGAAAATCGCACAGGAGACAGAGAAGGCCTTGATGTACAAAAGTTCTGAAGGGATTTGACGTTTCTCAACCGGTTTTTGAATGGCGAGCCGTTAAAGTTGATGAGCTGCCGCAGCCTCGGCTCATACATTGTATGGCTGTCTATGGGGGCATATGCAGACATGCTGTGTCAGTTGGTCATCTACACAAAAAACTAAAGGTCCTACAGCTTTAAAACTGACACTGAGGGCTTCCTAGCAAGATTTCCCACAAAAATATGTTGTTTTTACACGCATTTGGTGGAAATTGTGGCTGTATGGGAGAGTTAAAGTGAGTAAAACTCTCAGCTCTCCCACCAAGGGACATGAAGAACGATGACATCATCACAGCTCAGTGCAGCTGGTCATGTGACTCACTGACAGGCTGAGGCTGAGAGGAGACAGAAACATGGCTCCTTCAACTTAAAGCAGGTTTAACTTGAAGAATGGTCAGACGGGCATGAGGGTCCAACGCAGACCGAGGACCCGACCAATGCTGCTTGCAGCTTTAATGTTCCTGTAATGTTTCTTTCTTTATTCCTATTACTAGGGTCCTCGGACCCTAAAAATGAACATCCAAACAGAATTTAAAGCGATACGTCGGCTGCAGTCAGTGTGTTGAACAGTGTCAGGAGTTGAACTGAAGGGAGGCTGATAACGGCACAGCTGCTGCAGACTGAGAATGTAGAAGCTCTGAATGTGTCTGTCCCGTTTAGCTGAATGTGATCTGATGGTTCCTGTCCACGGCTCCATATTCAGGTTAACCAGGATTGTAGTCGGCTGCAGAGATGTAGTCCCTTCATGCTGCTCACAAAGAAGACTGAAAAACAATCACGTAATGAAGATGCAGCTGTTTCCACGGTGACGTGGACAATGACTTCAGTAAACTCAGTCGGTGCCGTTGGCATGGCTGCTGAGATGTGGGACACTGACACAGTCGCCTTTATTCTTTAAACATTTGCTGAAGCACCAAAACTATAGAAGAAAAACTGCTTCCTGTCCCTCAGAGGATTTCATCTGTGAACCGGCTTCCCATCATGCACCGTGGTTCGGACTGTTCATGTGACTTTCCTTCCTGTGAACAGCCGGTCAGACAACGTACGCCCCCAGCTGGTTACAGTCAGAACCGCCTCATGATTGAAACAGCTGCAGCTGTTACACGACTGTTGTTGTTTCAGGTACAGACGAGCTGAAGCTCATCTGTAGAACCAGTGGACTAAAGGCTGAAAGCAGCGCTCCACGGTTCATCTGTAAATCACACCACACGATGGCCCAACAGATGCTCTGAAATCACACGGATGTTTGTGTCCTCAGCAGCAGGAGTTCAGCTGCTGTACTGGAATGTGTTGGTGTGTTTTCTAACCCTAACCCTTTATTATTATTAGCATTATGAACCCTTCATCCTTGCTGTGCTGACGTGTGCTTAACAGCCGCACAGTAACAGGACAACGTGTGTTTTTCAGGTCCAGTGTACTCGTATGACAAGTCGACATCCACCTGTATCGCCACCCACATCCTGCTCCCTGACCCCTACGAGAGCCAAAGGTAGGTCAGAAGACATCCTTCACACCTTTGCACTGGTCTGCTGGCATCACGTCTGATTGGACGGCGTGTCACGTCTCTGTAAAGCCACACCACCCGTCTGTTTAGGTCAGACTGAGACACACTAGGATATGATAGAGGGATCTCACCGTAGTTCATCTCCAGTGTTTGTCCATAAACGTCTCAGCTGGATGAGTGATCAGCTGCTGCTAGCACTGCTCCATTACTGCACCACTGTGTGTAGTGTGGATGGTAGCTCTGCATGGCGCTGTGAGGAACACCTCTCTGGGTGGACTACGTCACTTCAACACACTGATGAAGCAGCAGTGTTCATGTCTTCAGATTGAAGCTCATACTGTCACCATCCCATCCTCAGGGTGTTTGTGTCCGACTCGACGATCCGAGGAGCCGGTCAGGGCCTGTTCGCCAAGACGGACGCTGAGACCGACACTGTGATGTCCTTCTACAATGGCGTACGCATCACACACTCTGAGGTATGAAGCAGGAAAGCAGGCCTGCATCAGCGTTCATTTTCAGATGTGGTTCAAACACGTCTGGCTGAATGACTGAAGTGTCACAAGCTGCCGGTGGAGATGCTGCAGAGGAAGGATCAGTGTTACATGGAAACCAGTTTAAGGCAGGAAGGGATTATTTCATAGAAAGAATCTAAATATGTACCTGAGCTTTAACAACAAAGTCAGGACACAGGCTTCATTCCAAGTGGATAAACACTTCGACCAGCTGCAGCCTGCAAAGGAGCCACTCCCACCAAGTCCAGACCAGGCCGCCAGTCACCAGAACTCCCAGTGATGCTGGCTGGCTGTTAGTGTGGAGGAACACATGTGGCGTCTCCACGGTTTCTGCGGTTTGTTGAAGCTGAAGGGTTCTGGTTCAGAGTAGAGTTCCCTTTAACTACCTTACAGCCGGTATGTGTACCAATTAAAACCATGCGTGTTCTGTTCATGGACTCAGGTGGACAGCCGAGACTGGGCCCTGAACGGAAACACCATCTCCCTGGATGAAGAGACTGTGATCGACGTCCCTCAGCCGTTCGACCAGACAGACACATACTGTGCATCTCTGGGCCACAAGGCGAACCACTCGTTCAGCCCCAACTGCAGATACGAGCCGTGAGTCCAACATGGCGGCAGCAGGCTGAGCAGCTGATCAGAAGCAGAACTGAACAACAAGAAAAGGCCTCCTGTTGATATGCTAAGAAATCAGACTTTATGTATGGGTTAGTGGTCTGGGAGATATATTACAAAAATAAATCAATGAAAGAATAAAAAAATAAAGTGGAAATAAAAAGAAGTAATTTGGCAATATAAAGCAATATTAATCAAAACTGAATCCATAAAAGGAAAGGCTAATAAAAGTAGAAATATAGAGACAAATAAATAAAATAATTAAAAAATAATTAAAAATTATTTGTCATTTTTTTGCTTGTTTACTTTATTTATTTAAATTATATTTTTAATTTTAATTAATTTTTTTTAGTAATTTTTTTTATTTTATTATTTTTAGATTATTTTTTTAAAAATGTGTTTTCTTTTTTCTTTTGTTGCTTTTAAAGCGTTTTTTAAATGTCACTTTAAAAGCAAAGAAGCTATGCACAGAAAAATGTGTGCAGTAGGAACGTCGTCGTGCCGTTGATTTTAAAGCGACATTATAAACAAATAATTAAAAGGAAAATAAATGAAAATTAATAATAAATAAAAAATGAAAATAAAAAATAAATAAGAAGAAATAAAATTAAATTTAAAAATAAAAACAAATAAATAAATGACTTATTTTTATTGTTGTATATATTTCTCTTTGTATTTCTAGGTCAGGGGTCGACTGACTGTCAGTGTGGTGACGTTTCATTCAGCATTTTTCTGATTGTCAGAACCTTTTTTTGAATGATTTTCAGTTAATCTAAATAACGGCACTGCTGTTGCTCTGCAGTTCTCCACTGAACATATGGAGGTCCTACACTGGGATTCACAGTTTCACTGCACATGGATGTTGTTCTAATATTCCTGATTGCTAATAATCATATTGGCCATAACAAACACTGACCTCTGGCCAACAGCAGTGAAGCGTGAAGTCTGGATGACCAGTCCCTCGTAGTCCTCGCTCTACCAGCAAAGTGTGCATGTACGGTTACGATGAAACGTCATCAATCCTGAAGGAAGTTCTTTTGCCACATATTGCTCAGAAAACAAAATTACATAAAATGAGAAATGTAGTACGTTGAGAAAAATGAATCAATTTTATTACTGAAAGTAAAAATGAGTAAAACAGGAAATGAATGGGAGGTGGCAGAGTTGTCACACAGTAATGACACTGCACAGCACACGCCATATAGGAACACTGCATTGGACAGTGTAGGTCCGTTTAACCTGCATGTCGGCTGTTAGCTGTCGCTCATGATATCACAATCTAAGTGACTTTAACCATCTGTGCAGAGACATTGCTGAACAGGAACAGGTCCGGTCACCAGATTAGCAGACAGCAGATGTAGACAACAACCAGGATGGCAGCTGAACACTCCTCCGTAGACTGGACGTAGCTCCTCAGCCAGACAGATTACTGTCTGTGAGCTATAGCGTTGTAGCGAGATTAGCCTTAAAGCTAGCAGACCATTACTAATGAACATGTTGCCTCTGTCTTGGTGTCTCTGCTGCGCCAAAAATGTACTGTTCTGTGACCCCCAAACCAAGGTAAAGATGGAACAGTGCGTAGCGTTACACTTTAGACCATTTCTCATGAGCAATGCAAATTAAATTCCAATGTTTATGTCCTTGGTTTTTGCAGGTTTGTCCATCCACGGTTTGGCCAGATCAAGTGCATCCGAACCTTGAGGGCTGTGCAGAAGGATGAGGAGCTAACGGTAGCCTACGGCTATGATCACGAGCCAACAGGAAAGAACGGGCCGGAGGCTCCTGATTGGTACAAGCAGGAGCTGGAGGTGTTCCAGCAGAGACGGGCGGCTCCCACTGACCAGTGAGAACACGGACCTCTGGACAATGAAACACCTCCTCTACCTGTGCTGCCACCGGACAAGACGTCTGGAGCTTTGTGACACTTGATATCCCTTCAGCTGCAAACCCCAACGTATATATTTGACAAGTTGTTCTTAATATGATATTTAAATGGAATACTGTTGAGCAATTCAGTATGAATGGAAGGCTCACTTGGGTCAAAGCAACACAAGAACTATGCAAAAACCAAATGATCTTACAGGAGACATGTCTCTGGCTGGAGGCGCTGCTCTGTTCCCACTGTCCTCACACAGGGTGACAGATTTACCTGGTTGGTGCATAGACATTTAGGATATGATAAACACTGTTAGCATTTCTTTCAGTCTTTACTGTCGGATTCTGTTTAGCTGCAGGGTTTATGCAGCAGCTGCAGTTCACCTAACAGGGCTTCCTTGGGGTGTTGAGTTTAACATCACCTTTTGTATGATGTGCTTGAACTGTCGAGCTTACCCTGCAGCTGCCCCAATCCATAAGTTTAAATACATGTACATTTATTGGCCTACTCACATTGATACACCTCAACACAGTCTACATACATAGAGATTAATTTATTGAAGCTATCTGAAATCGGTCAACTACTGTATGCCTCTGATGTGATTTGTATGTCAAGGATTGTGGGAGAAAACAGTGGAAGGTCTACAGCTGCAGGAGAAACCTGTGAGCTTGTTCTGCTTTCTAACCTCATAATCTGTGTTCACATCCTGTCAACAATAAAAATCCAGCTGTAGGGAAATCAATCCACATCCCTTGTGTTATCTTATGCTGGAGGCAGTGTTTTGGATCGATAGGAAAAGTTGTTTTTTTTCTCTAACAAAAACCAGAGGGCCGAACTACAAAGCAAGTTTGACATAGCCAGACTTTCTTACGTCGGCTCAACAAAACCTAAAACCCAGTCAGAGACCACAGGTATCATGAAGGAGGTTCAGTTTCCTGCTTCAGACTCTGTTGTCATTAAAGGAGGCGTTAAGGCGTCACGTGACTCTTCTTCTGCGCTGAATGAATCGATCACGAGCAGCTGCTTCAGTCAGCTCCTTGTTTTAATGGAGAACATCAACATGATGACGGTAAAAAGTGGCGCTGCTGTAAACGGAGACAGGAATGGAAAAATACACGTCACAGATCAATGCAGCTGATTATTGGTAACTGACAGCTGCGCAGTAAAGATGTTAAACTTCAGTCCAACACAATGTTTACATATATGAAGCTCATTCAGGTCTGACTCTGTCCCAGAATGCAGGAAGTCACTTTAACTTTTAACCCAATCAGAGTGAATGAATGTTACTGATTGGATGTTCTCTGTGATCAATACCAGCAGAATGATCCATGTTCTGATCCGTTCTATCAGCTGCAGCAGCAGCAGAGGAAACGGACCTGACAGCAGATCAGAACCTAACATTAAAACATGTTTATGGGATTTCTGCATCAGCAACTAAACCATGGCAACGGGATACACTGCTCAAAAACATAAAGGGAACACTAAAATAACACGTCCTGGATCTCAGTGAATGAAACATTCCAGCTGAGAATCTTCATTCCTCACATGGTGGAATGTGTTGAGAACAAAACAACATAAACATGATCAACGTACATCTGAATTATTGTCCCATGGAGGTCTGGATGTGGACTCATACTCAAAATAAAAGTGTGAAATCACATGACAGGCTGATCCAGCTTCAGTGGAAACTCCTCCAGACCCGTCAGAATGAGGCTCAGCAGTGTGTGGCCTCC
>NW_007579242.1:0-3448 GCF_000690725.1 Stegastes partitus
GATTGGACAGGAGGGGCCATGTGACCGCCTGACTCCGTGCCTGTCTGAACTAACGCGAAGCTCCATCCGGTGTGCATGGTGCTGCATTCGCCACTGATTGAATCTGTGCAGGTCTGGCTCACCTTGAATGGGCCAAATTTGATGACAGTGCTTAAGTCTCTGCATGCAAACTGTTTTATGTGAACACTGCTGCATCCTGCTTTTAGCCCCTTCCAAGAAGATTTTTAGTGGTTAAAAGGAAAATGACACACGACAGAGCTTTTCTTCCCCCTACAGCAGAATGACAATGAGGTGTAGCCAGACCATTCTACACAGCGTTGAGTTACTGCTAGAGAACTGTACGACTTCGTGAGACAAGTCTTGGATGAATTATAATCATTGTATGATGGCATTTATAACGCTGATTTAAAGGCCAAATCAGTTTGCGCTTACAAAATTGCTAACAGTGTAACATCTAGCTCTTTAACAGCATCGTGCCGTGTGCGAATCCAACAAGAAGAAGGTGGTCAGTGCATGAACAAACAAGTCTCTGTCAACAAATTTTCAAATTGCACTTAGTAGGCTCTACTGAATCACCACTGTCACTGGCCAAATCAGTAGATTTTAGCCATTCGTGATGGGGATTCTTGTGAGCAGGTGCAAGCACGGAGATGAAATTGACTTGTGCCAAGGAAAATATCAAGAAGCGGAGGTGTTTACTGATTAAAAGTCTGATCGAGGAGAATCAGCGACGTCGTGCTACAAGTGAGCAGCGTCCTTCTGGATCCCACTCTGAGTTTCCTCCTGTCAGCAGGGTGTATATTACGACTCAAAGAGCTCATCACATGCCCAACCAAGGTTACTCTTTAGCTCTAACACTGGAGCCCAGAGGCGCCACATATATCCATGGCTCCTGGGTGCAGACGATGGTTTACGTCTTAGTGGCCTGTGTGCAGCCTTTGGAAACACTGCTCTGACAGTTTATATCCTATAAGGCCGTCGATGGAATCAGAGTGACCCTTTGAACCACCGTTCAAAGCAGTTGTAGTAAATATTCCTTCACATGATAGAGCTTAAAACAGTAACCATGAGTGCTCCACTGTATGTTGCTTACTAATGATCATGTCTTAGATGTAAATAATCAGCTGCTGCCACCGTGTTAGAAGTCATTAACCACATGAACAGATCTTGTACAGTTCGATACAAAATTTGGGCTATCTTTATTTATTTACTTATTTATTTGTGCATATTAATAAACATACAATCTCAATAGTTTACACATGGTTGCAGTACACACCGGATTAGCACAAGTCTAATTTCCATCCATTGTCCCACAAATAGAAGAAGAAAATACAGGGACACATGAAAATAAAAAAAAAAACAAACAAAAACAACAATATAGTAAAACAAAGACATGATGATAAATAAGTCAGACTGGGTTAAACCTACCCTAAAGTGCTATTAGATCAGTAAAGTGCTTTCTAGGCATAGCCTGTCATGAAGTGCATATAGTTATCTGGTTTCATATCGAGCTGAACGTGGGCAGCTTGGACGAGAAGCAGGCTAAACTAAAACCAGAATCAGCCATTCAACAGTTTTACATTTACCTTCTGTTCGCAGGTACTGAAGCCCATTTGAAGGGTGATGCTTTCACCTGTTGTTACAGCAATACTTTAATATTATTCATGCTGTTCACAAAAACTGTACTCCTGTTTATGACCAGCATCATCACCACGTCAGCATATTTATGAGCTCCTGCTGTAAAACAAACTGTGCAAAAAGCCAGTTAACCTGTTCAAATTTCGTTGGAATTTAAATATTTGTAATATTTCTTTTTGACTGCAGACGTTCTCTGCAGGGCTGCAAGATGGAGCAGTGGTTTGGAGGCGGCTGTGGCTCAGGTGGTAGAGCGGGTTGTCCACTGATGGCAAGGTTGGCGGTTTGATCCCCGGTTCCCCCCACATGCCGAAGTGTCCTTGGGCAAGACACTGAACCCCAAATGGCTCCCAATGGTAGATTAGCGCCTTGCATGGCAGCTCTGTCGCCATTGGTGTATGAATGTGTGTGTGAATGGGTGAATGAGAAACATTGTAAAGCGCACTGTTAGCACTGTTGTCTCGCAGCAAGAAGGTCACCGGTTCGCGTGGGGGCACCGGGATCTTTCTGCACGGAGTTTGCATGTTCTTCCCGTGCAGTGTGGGTTCTCTCCGGGTTCTCCAGCTTCCTCCCACAAGGTCCAAAAACATGTTGAGGTTAATTGGTGATTCTAAATTGTCCGTAGGTGTGAATGTGAGTGTGCTTGGTTGTCTGTCTCTAAGTGTAGCCCTGTGATAGACTGGTGACCTGTCCAGGGTGTCTCCTGCCTTCACCCTAAGTCAGCTGGGATAGACTCCAGCCCCCCATGACCCTAGTGAGGATTAAGCGGTGTATAGATAATGGATGGATGGACGTCCTCTGCAGGAAAAACACAGGTGCTTTACTAATAACTTAAACAGTTTAGCTCTTCTCCAAAGCAGTATTTTTGCTCAGAATTTGTGTTAGTTTCTCAGCACGACAGGCAGTTTTGCTCCAGTGAAGACATCCGCAGCTAAAGACACATAACCACTGACTGGATACAGCAAAACTTCAATTTATTTGTAGTGCAGCTTCCCTTGTCCTTGAGACCAGATGAACAAAACACACAAACACTCACACCAAGTTAAAAACCTTGTTGATCTCTCAGTCCAAAGAAAACTAGAAGAGCAGGGAAGTGAACCCATGCGATACACCGACCAGTCAACATTAAGGCACTTAATTGGCGCACCGAAAGGCACACACAGCTGCTCGCTGCTCCCGCAGAGAACAGCAAGTGCAAAGGAAGAATAAATTTGTAATGAAAAGTCTTGTATGTTGAGGTCGATAAATAATTGAACTGTAAGGAGGAACCCAGTGGCACACAGGATGAAGGAGATGAGTGTGTTCCCGACAGCGTCACTGTGTGTTTGCCTTCGTGTGTCATTCACGTGTGTCGTGTCGTGTGTGTGTCCAGTTGTCAGAACTTTTTTATTATCTGCACTTTCAAATATTTAGCATGTGGATGCTAGACACGGCTACAAATGGTGTTCCTTACTGAGGAGCAGCTGGGTGGGACCGTGGCCAACAGGATCCTCTGTTGTCATCTGGCTGTGAGGAAATACGCTGTTGTTGACGTATTTTGGCTACATTCAGAATGCAGACTTAAAACGGGCATCATCACATCATGACAGGGTTGACAGAGACAGCCATGCACGCTTACCCTTCCACCCTATGATCAATTTAGAATCTAGCTAAGCATGTGGATATGAAAGAATCTAGCCAGGCATGTGAGGAGATGTTCTGGTTTTACTATTGGTGTTACTACTTATAGGAAGATTTAAAGGGTTAATTCCAACAAATGGCAGGAAAAAAAAAAGTAAAATAGTTGTAGTTTTGGTTTAATTTACCCAAATGA
>NW_007579242.1:4300-69683 GCF_000690725.1 Stegastes partitus
ATATTGAACGTCCAAGGAAGTACTTGCCCCATAAAGGGTTAACAGGACAACTGATAACCTTGTGATGACTGTAATTGCTGTTCATAAAACTCTGGAGCACATCAAGTCAACTGAAGCTTTTACAAACCCAGTATGATGCCTGTCAGGCTTCCCACCGATTCAAAGATACCCACACATTTTGCAGAGCGTCTTCTACAGGAATAAAAACGCTCCAGTGTGTGCAAATGCTGCACGACCTTCTCTCTAATCTCAGCGGGATCACGCTGTGCAAATGGAAGGCGGGTTGATTAAGTTGACCTGGGTGTCAGCGGAAGGGAAGCGTCTATGTGTCCTCCTTCACGTGTGGCGGCTGCGTTGGAGAGATGATGCTTGCTTGGAGACTAGAATGCTGAGGAAGTACTGTATCTAACTCACAGAAGACACACAGTCACACACGTAGATCTGTACTAAACATTAATGGTTCTAATCCTAAACACTGTAGCTCAACAGCCATTCCGTCTGGCATCAGCTTTGCCCAATTTGTCCAGCGCTTTCTCTGAGCCGCAGTATAATTAACAAATGTTTGCATGCTAAGACAGTAAAGACAGCAAACGATGCCTGCTTAACATCTGTTTATGAGCATTAACAAGCCTTACAGAGGCACTTGCATGGCTATAGACTCTATGTACACATATTAAGGTAGAACACACCTGTTTTTTTTCTATACAGTTGAATGCTTTGATCGTTGTCTTGGCAATGTGTGCCCTCTTGTTGGCAATCAGTGCAGTCAAGTGGCCATTGGTGATCACATGCTCAAAACTGTTGACTCCTTTTGTTAGCTTGGAGATAATTTATGTGCTGGCAGTGGCTGAGATCTTGCCACTATCACCAGAACCAGATCGGCCTGGAAGAAATTCAAAGAACTGTTGCCTCTCCTGTCATCAAGGTCCATATCACCCAAAGTCCGTGGCCGTGTATACAACACTTACATCCAAAGTACCGTGCTGTATGCCTGTGAGTGCTGGCCTCTAAGGAGAGAAGATCTAAGTCGCCTGGAGCGGAATGGGAGATCCATGCTGAGATGGATGTACCACATCAAGTCTGATGTGCACAGCAGCTCAAGTGAGCTTCGTATCAAATTAGGCCTCGTTGATCTTCACACAGAGATCTGGCACCACCATCTAAGATGGTTCAGACATGTCCACCCAGTTCATCAACATAATCAGGAACTTGGATGTCGCTGGAAAAAGAAAGAGGGGGAGACCCAGGAAAACACGGGAGGAGCTGGTGTCAGGGGACTTAGCGGATTGCGGTCTAACCCCTGATGATAGGGATCAATAGGGATAAATAACGAATGGAACCGTGCATCGTCTGACACCCTGCTAGTGTCCCAACAGACGTTAACGGGGTAAGTAATCTAACTGACATACGTGAGCTACCACAAAGAAATCAAAAGGAGGTTGTTTCTTTCTCAACTCCCTCCAAGGGTACAGAACCATAAAAAAAAGTTTCAAAGACTAAAAAAGCAGCTGCATTTCAGTTTCTATTTTTTGAGCCAGTGTTAATGGGATTTTGTGATTAATGATGTTTTGTGATAAATTGCCTCAAGTACAAGTTGGCGTTTGTTAAATGAGATTATCTTTGATCCGGTTCTGCAATCCACACCTCTGTCTTTGCACAAGTAATTTCAAAGTTTAGAATGCCTGATAGTGTATTTTATAAGGGAGGAAAATGCATACCCCCACCCTCTCCCCTGCTGCCCCCCTAAAAGAAAATAGAAAAAAATGAACAAAGGTATGACTCAGTGCTTATTCTGCACAAAAACACAGAAAAATAACAATAAAGCAAAACTGTTTCCTCATAAAAACATCTCTCTCTCACACACTTCCTTTGTCTGTCTTGCAGGGGGCTGAAATGTCATCGTTTTAATGGCGTTAAAGGAGGCTCTTTATTCTTCATTAAAATCTGTGACTATTCACCTGGGAGAACCGAGACCGACGCAGAAGCACAATGACATAATCATGCCTAGTATTCCCTCTTTCAATGCATTTCCAAAGCAGTGTTCCCGAGGTCTCACCAACCTTTGTTAGCGGTTTATTACCTGTGCCACTGGTCACCATTTTTTTCCATTAATCTGCTGCATTCAAGGATTTCTAGATGTGACTGCTAATCCCTCCTCAGCACCACATTATGGCAATCCAACCTCATCAAGATGAGTGGTCAAGGGCACGCTGGAGAGGACATGTGAGAAAGGAGCATATGTCTTGTGTATTAGTATGCTAGTCAGAGCCGAGAGCTGAGAGAGGCCCCTCGTACAAATATGTTGATGAAAATCCTCACCAAGATGATCGCTCATGTTCGGATTGAAACATCACTTGATAATGATTCGATAATTACATTATGCTACGTATGATGTGGAAAATCCCTTGACGTACGACCAGATTGTCCCAAAAGCTCATCTCGCTGCTTGAAAAACAGCCATTTCCTGCAGGAGCACGTGTGGCCCTGGTTGACTGATGCCTCCACACATAGCAGGATACGTGATTAGAGCGAGACTTATGGCCGGTCGTTACAATCTCTTACAGATAAATTTATGGCTGACATATAAAGACGGCACACCCGGCTGAGCCCACAGTAAATCCCAGTCGTGGACCTATTTTGTCCTTGAGAATTCTTCTAAGAACGCTCAGGCTCAAAAAAAAAAATCAGATATACCTCGAATCCAAATATGCAGCGTTCAATAAATACACAGCCCCTGAACTGCTGTAAGAGTTTAAAACTGCTCAGATCAATGTGTATTTTATTAACAATGGATTAAATGTCTTTGCGTGATATGACATGTGTCAATAAGTGACAAATCTACAGAGAATTATAATTCATTTACCACCATTTTAGCAGATTGTTGTGATTTATGGGCCGGAGCTTTACCGTTTTGATTTCCACTAACAGCAGGCTGTTGTGTGAAAACGCTCCGTTAAACCGGCAGTACTCGATCTGCTCAGAAAAGAAATGCCACCAAGATTGAGGTGGCGACTCGTCAGTGAACGTAGTGGAGAATCTAACAACTTTAGAACAGGGTTTTACTATCACAAGGTGGTGGAGAACAAAACGGAGCTAAAAGGAGAGTGAATGTGGGGACTGCTAAATAATAGAACGTTGCTCCATGTCTGTTTGATTTCTATACAATTAACATATTTACTAGAATGTTTGTGTTGTAAATATATCAGGGTTAGATTTTATTTTGCTACCCCATAGTAGGCAAAATTTAGTGCAGGCTTTATTTCTCAACCAGGACTCTGACAAACTTAGCATTACATCTGACTGTTAATGAACATGGGCTGATGAGCAAAAGTTTTTTTTGTTCTTTTTTCCTAAAATGCACGAACCAGTGACAAAGACCCAGCCACAAGTAGACACGATATTATTTTTAAAAGTCACAAGATGAACTGTTTAGGAAGCACAGCTGTACGGTTTGGGATTTTGTAAGTATGTAACCTGTGTTTAGCTTTCCATTATTTTCCATTTATGACTTGTAGCTACTTGGAAGTTGCTAAAGATGTCGTGTGATATCTATTTCAAGGTATATTTCAGACTTCTGTTGTGTGATAAAGCACATTAATGTAATTTTCAAAAAAAAAATAAACACAGGGTTGATGCTCAGTGCGCTGAATTACACGACTCATGATGGCCTGGAAGCAAGGAAAAATATATTAAAAAGTCCAAACAGCAACATTACTTGCAAAAATGTTTACCTGTAATGTACTCAAGTCTGTAGTAAATGGGTTAAAGCACACAATAACACAGGTACTGCCCTGGTGTATAGCAGTCATTAGTGACTGCAACACAACAGAGGGAACACCTGCCCTACCTCACAACACTACCTACACACTTCTGTGATCTTACACCATCTTGTATTTCTATTATTTTTCATTTCATTTAAAGATCACCAACCAATCAGACTGTGTGTAAACAAAGCATTTAATAAATTGGTCAGAAAGCAACAACAAACCAGAGGACGGTAATGACAACCTAAACAGCCAAAGACACAACGGTGGTCGCCATCACTGCTTTGATTTGTGTCTTTAGGAATACAGTTCACCGTATGAACGCTTACTTAGATAACCTGTATAAATATGCAGAGGAACGTTACCCAGCAGAGTCTCCTTCTCTGAATCTAAAACACTTTGAAGTGTCTAAGCAAAATATCCCCCTAAGGTCATGGTGTTTTTACCATCCTGCTTCCACCCATCAAATCTGTTCGGCTGAGTGCAGACAGACTGCGGGGCATGAGTGCTGTGGGTTTGTCCTGTGACTGACCCATGACTTAACTGGCTGTCACACGGACTGAATGACTTGCCAGCGAGCAGCTGTGGCCTCGGTGCCCCAGTCAGGCTTGTGGCCCTCAGTCCAAGTGTCTCTCTGCGTGAGAGAGACATAATAGTGTCAGTGTTGGTGGTGCTAAAGAGCCCGTTTGTTGATGTTGAAGATTTTGACAGAGTGGTCGACACTGGCGCTGGCAAGCTGGACCCAGGAGCTCTCCTCCTCGATTTCACTCTCCCTGTCAGTCTGTCCGTCCTTCTTGCCGTTCTGTCGACCTGCTCGTCCGGCCCTGGGCCTCCAGCGGAGTCTCTTGACTGCCAAAGCGTGGCTTTGTCTGTGAAGGGACATGCGATGAAAGGAAACAACAGAAGACTGCTGGATGACAAAACAAGCTTTCAGGGCAAAAACTAGACAAACACACTTTACAACTGTAGCATCTCTCCTTCTCAAACACAAACTATATACAAAGAGATGTTCACAAAGTTCTCTCACCCAGTCAGGTGATTAATAAAGTAAAATTTCAGAGAAATATATTTGGAAAAAAAGTGTCTGATGAGGCACAGAACAGCTGATGTAATTTCAAAAGGAGTCACGTTGACAAAAATGTGTTTTTTGAAGTCTGCTTAAAGGAGCAAAGGCCTTCAGTTACAAAGACACAATTAAAGATACTGTACTTTGTGAGCTCTGCGGACACTGACTGATCCACCCATGTGGGATATAACAAACAGAAACAGACAAAAGCGCTGGCTGATGCCTTCTGCCCCTTCTGCTGCCCTGTTCAAAGGAAGCAGCCATTCATAACGCAAAACAGAAAGCTTTGTTTTCCCAGCAGCCCTCACACCGAGGCTGCACTGCTGCTACCGTTTCCCAACTTCCACAGTTGGATCTGATAAACTTCAGATGAACTGCATGTGTGTTGTAAGGATACGAGGTGTCCGTTTCTCCGCAGCTGCTCCAGTCGTGTCCTCCAGCGGGCTCCTGGCCGGGCCTCCACCTGTACAGCAGGATCCTGCCGCACTCCAGGCCGACTGAGAGCAGGTAGCTGTGGGACGCACCAGAGGAAACACAAGGATGTTTAACTGTGGAGCCGACCTTCAGGAGACCTTCGCTCTCTTTGTTCTAACCTTGGGATAATGTAATTGAACTAATGCTGACTTAGATGTCTTGAACTAACACTGGCAATATTAGGAACATTCAACTTCCATTTCACCCACAGGGTTTAAATGTTCCTTCTTGGCAATTAATCGAGGAATCCAGCAATTAGGTTTCATGCTTAACGCTACATTGTGGTGTCATAAAGTATAAAATAAACAGCAAGGTTATTAGTTCTTCATAGTGGACGACTGATAATCAGTTTGCGTTTCCAAATTAGTCCAGACAGACAACCATAAGACTGATCCTGCCACTCAATAAGGTGACAGACGGATATAAAGTCAGACTAACACAACAGTCTAAACATGTGTATGTGTGTGTGTGTGTACCTGTTATCAGAGCAGAGTACAGGGCAAAAAGCTACAGCAGTAGCAGAATCACCCACATCCAAGATGGAGGAGCATGGTTTAATTTCAGGAGGAGGTACAGAGTCCCCCCCAGAGTTCTCCAAAGAGCAGGGGCCCCATACTATCACCTGGACACACATACATATGCACAGAAATCAGAGAAAGTTACTATGCAATGTGCAACCATGTGTTCTTATCACGTAATCATCTTCAAAGTATAAATAAGCAAAAATATTATTTCTTTAGTTTTAGAGGCCAGAATTCAAAATGTACCTTCTTGTCCCGACTGGATGTCACAAAGTATTTGCTGTCAGGACTCCAGTCACATGACCAGATGATTCGGCTGTGCACGGCGGTGTCCTTCCCTGTGCGTGCACACAATGAGAACAGGGGCTCTGCATGGAAACAGCAAACAGGAACAGAGATTACACACACACACACACAAAAAATGAAATCAAATACAATGTTATCATCAGCCCATGTACAACACGCATTTTGTCGCATTTCATTTTTCCAAGAACACATTTCCTCCTCGACGGAAGATGACCCGGTAGCAAAACTTTGTGTTATGATTATTGCAGCATGACATCAGCATGTCTGAATCCCTGCCTCGCCGCTCTGCAGCAACAAAGCCTCTCTCCCGAGCGACAAATAAACAACCCAACAAGACAGAGAACCTCATTCTAGCCCTCCATTTCAGTCGGTTTTGGTTTATGACCTGCTGCTGTTTATTTCCCCAGCCTAAGTCATTTCAGACCCCAGATTGGTTTTCCCCAGAGAGCTTGTTTGTATGCTGCTGGCAGCCGCCTGTCTGCGCGTCTGCAGCAGTCCTGCTCTCCACTGGTACTCACACACACAGACGCACACGCATAACCTAGCCGGCGTGTATACACAGCTGTAAAACCACAGTGTTACCGCAAAAGTCAGAGTTAACCACTGTGTTGTGTTGGTGTGTTTACAACAGTCTCCCTCGAAAAAAAAAGACACACACGTAGTTAAAATGTATATTTTGGGGTACGTGTGTGTGTCCTCGAGCGACTTCTTCCATTAACATTTCATCTGAGGGACGCGAAGGGCTGTTTAGTCCGATCACACAGAGACGGAGACACACAAAGTAAAGAGAAAAGAGGAGACGTGTGCAGCTGAGAGACAAGTCGCAAAATACATCAAGAAGATAAAAGAGCAGCACATATAAAAGGCTACACGGATTAGATTTTGCAAAAAAGAAAAAAAAAAATTTACAAAAAAAGGAAGGAAAAAAAAGAGGAGAGAAAGGTAAGCGTGTCTCCTTAATGAAGATGTCTGGGTGCTTGACCGACACGGGAGGGGAAGGTGGAGGTGGAAAAGGAAGGGAGGAGGACACGCCGAGACAAAACAGGTAGGAGGCGAAAGATGTGTGAATAGAAGGAGTCAGTTTGTTTGATCAGCTCTGACTTCGTTTAACCTTCCCTGGTCTAGCTAGTGAGACTGTGTTGTGTGTTCTTCACAATCACCTTGAGTGATTCAGCAGCCAACCAGAACAGACGGGAACCCCCCCCCCCCAAAACCCTCTGACGCTCCCTCCCCTATCCTCTCAAGAACACACACACACACACAGACACACACACACAGACACACACCGGCCTGTCTCTGCACAGCCCACCATACAGACGAACAGCAGAGTGTGGGACTGGTTAGCCTCTGTCAATGCCCATTAAGAGCATCCAGCAGCAAAACAGAAACATGATATACAGGTGGGATGCAATCCTTCGGGCTTACACGTTGTATTCTGCTCACCTTGAATGCAGGATTGAGTTATCTGCCTGAGTCAGGGTGCTGAGATCCTGCCATATAAACAAGCTCTCCAGGAACTCACTCTTGCTTATAACAGCAACCTGCAGCACTTACAGCTGTCCAACAAAGACATTGATCAAATATCACTGCTGTTTTTTTTCCTTCAAATTTTAAGCATTTTGTCCTAGAAGTTGTTCTTATATAATGACAGTGACTAAGAAGGGGTATTGGATGTGGAGTCTGTCAGTTACTTCTGTCTCTTCAGACTGACTCACTGATGTTCAGGGCTCTTTGGGGGCCATATCCTCAGTGGAAGAACTCCCCCTCCTCCTCCTCCTTGTTGCTGATAATAGTTCTTTATGACTTATGACTGTATGTTCGGGGTCATTGTCATGCTTTAAAATAAATTTGGGATCAATCAGATGCCTTCCTGATGGCACTGGCTGATGGATGTAAACAACTGAAGCTCCTAAAACTTTTGCACAGTGCTGTTTGAGAGTTTGAAAAAGTGCAGTTTTATTTTAGATACATTTTTAACATTAAATAAAGAAGATTTGTATTACATATATAAAAGGGGATAGATATAAAATAGATTGGAATATATTGTTTTAAAAATGGCTGATTTAGAAATACATAAAGCTGGAGGAAAGACATTCTGCTGCTAGAAGACCGGCTGCGTCAGGGAATTGAATCGTGTAAAGTAAGACCAGACAAAACAGATACATGGAAAGTGAAAAAAAAAGTTGTGTTGCACTGTATCAAATGTTCAAATCAAACATGATTAGTAGAGTAAAACTATCAGAAGCTTGGGAGTTCCACGGGATTATTCAGGATTTGGGTCCAGAGCTGATTTTTCACCGACTTAATTTCTCAGACTGTGCGGTTGCTGACAGTGTTGACCTCAAAGAAACAAATCTGTTTGTCTAACCGATCATGCCACCACAACGGATTTAAGTTTCAAAGAGGGCAAAGGTCGAGCAAAACAGATAAAATGACTGAGAGTCATATGTCAAAATAATATATACTGGCTGTATTGTTGGCTGCAGGGTGGCGCAGTTGGTTAGCACTGTTGCCTCGCAGCAAGAAGGTTGCCGGTTCGCGTCCAGGTGGGGGCACCGGAATCTTTCTTTGTGGCGTTTGCATGTTCTCCCCGTGCAGCGTGGGTTCTCTCCGGGTTCTCCGGTTTCCTCCCACAAGATCCAAAAACATGTTGAGGTTAATTGGTGATTCTAAATTGTCCGTAGGTGTGAATGTGAGTGTGCTTGGTTGTCTGACTCTAAGTGTAGCCCTGTGATAGACTGGTGACCTGTCCAGGGTGTCCCCTGCCTTCACCCTAAGTCAGCTGGGATAGACTCCAGCCCCCCCGCGACCCCAGTGAGGATTAAGCGGTGTATAGATAATGGATGGATGGCTGTATTGTTGTGGTTTGTCTGGTCGTGGAAGTCTGAAATCACAAGAAAGGTTCATGCGATGCCACTACATCAGGTTTTATGTCTGTTGTTATTCGAGCAAATCGTGCACAAGTTTAGAAATTAGCTTTCTTCATCATCTCCATCCTGACATGATACGCATGCCAGAATGAAGTTAATTAGCTATCGAAATCCAACTGAGGTTGCATTAAATATACATTTGTTGCATTCTGCATATTTAGTGCTCATCTGTTTTAAATCAGTGCTGCTGCGCCTACTGTCCTCCAATAATTACTGCAGTTAAACAGGACAGTTAGTAGCGAAATTGAAATTGCTGTCAATCAATGGAAACATGCAGAGAAAACATGTTTACGTGTAAAATCAAATAAGTAAATAATCTTTCCTTTGTTAGCTGCTTGGATGAGTTTCAGTAATGCATCAGTTGTTTGGCTCTTGACTGCATTATTAGGGGAGTCCTTCCAATAAGGCCAGCTTGACTTGGAATTCAGTTCGGAACAAATCTGCTCAGTGGGTTTACCTTACTTTAATTAATTCGAATTAGGGGAGCTGATGTTGTCTGCCGGAAGGGTTCCAGTGCCGTCTTTTTGTCTTAAAATTCACTCAAACAGATTTTTTAATTAAACGCAATTTATTTCCAAAGCACCGTGAAGAGCTATTATCTCATCCTTAGCCACGCTGCGTTTGAAAACAAATCTCGAAAACTCAGCAACAGCAATCCTTAAAAGGTGGACACCTTCTAAGTGTATGCTCCTTCTCCGCTCTCACCTGGACTTTCAGACGTGTTCACGTTCCGTCGCCATAAGGACCAGGTGCGATCTCGGGAAACAGCCAGTAGCAGTTGTGCGTCAGGTGAGAAGGCCATCTGGGTGACTGTGAGGGTGTGGCACGGCAGCGCCTGCAGCTGACGCCATGTGGTTGTACTCCACAGCAACACTGCTGCATGCTCAGCTTTAGACGCCTGGAAAGACAGAGCGGTTTGTCTTTAGAGAAAAAATACACAAATCAGCACCTTCAAAAAAAGCATTCCTTTCTCTTTTACTAGCTTCCCTTTATTCCTTGTTTTTCTTCTGTAAAGTACTTTGTCAATCTAAAAATGCTTTTTACTTACTAGTTAATCAAAACTGTGTTGGATGTATAGGTGGGTAAAATATGCAGCAAGAGAAGAACGAGTGGCCCCAGTAGGAAATAAAAGGGAACAGAGTAATGAATAAAGCAAAGAGGAGAAGACAAGAGAAAGGACGGAAGGACAGCTGGAAAGAGAGTCAGAGTGAAGCAGAGTGATTGTGTGCCACACATCTGTGATGGCCAGCTGTGTGTGTGTGTGTCTCTGTGTGTGTTTTTGTGCACCACCAAGGTCAGGACAAGGTAGGTACTATCAATACCTGACTGACGGCACAGCCTAACCATGCTCAGTGTGAAAATGTGCATGTATGTCATGATACTCTATCATCTGTGATCTGATGCCCTTTGGACAGGAGGGCTGCGTAAGTCCTGAACGTGACGTGATCTCTGGCCCGGGTCTCCTCAGCACTGACCTTGCACGCGGATGCCACCACCGTCCTGGTGCTGTCGGACGCGAGGCAGAACATCTCAAAGCCGTGGCCGTACCTTGAGACAGAGAAGGACGGTCGTGCAGAGATTAATCGCGGACGATGGACACATGGAAGGACAGACAGGATCTTAAAGAGGAAAGAGGGCTGAACGACAACAGAGCAAGTGCTCCCCGTCTGAAAGCAAATGAAGTATTCTGCTATTCCGGAGCGTCACTCAGACGAGCTTCCAGGCTTGAGCCATCACCGCTCGCTGTCAGGTAAATAATTAGACAGAGTGTGAAATTAAAATACTGATCTGCGATGACTGGTCCTTCTCCTGCTGACAGAGACGAACAATGATGACTCTCCGGCTAATCACTCACAGCGTAATTGCTTTTAGCTTGCTATCACCTGGTTGCTTTAAAATGTCAACAAACTGAAATCGTGGTCCGCAACTCGGTGTAAAGAAACTCCTCTCCAACTGGGAAGCTTTCAAACGCCGCAGCGATTTGGCCACGACTGTGAGAGTATTATTTATGCCACAAAAATAATTCAGCCACTTACTCATTTTAATGTTTCTATTATGCGCTAAATGATCAAGGGACGTCGCCAAATGGAAGTAGAAAAATGCTTTTCAACACACACAATGTCCACACCTCGAATAAACGGCCGTGCCATACGTCATGTTTATGGTGGATTGACTGGTAAATGGATTTAACATTGGCCACAAATGGAGGCAATATATTCAGCCAGGAGAAAAGGCTCATGGGACGGCAGGAGAGGCCGATTCTGATTGGCTGACGAGTAAGAGGGGGGACGACAACTAGGAGCTTTTAAAAAATCCATCATTTTTAGATACAAGAAACCCTTTGGGCAAAACTAACAATTCAACTTGCTTCAATAAACTCCATATGAAAACTGATAACTGTATCGGTAAGTTAAATACTTCGACTGGTTATGGTTTCTAACAGCAGGTAACTGAAACAAACAAGCTTTTTGGACACTTACAGTTTCTGGACTTCAGGCCAAAGCGTGTTCTGGAGAAGATGATCTTCTGGTGGCGGTTCTGAACACACACACAAACCACAAACTTTATAATCCTTAGTCATTTGCAGGGCCCTGAACACTGAGCCGTTTAATAATTCAAACACAATCAGTTTCCAATTTACTAAATGAGAATCACACCCAAGTGACTATTATGATTTTTCTCTTTTAAATCTCTGTACAGCATCAAGTGACAGATAGCACGCCGGATGTGCGTGTTTGTGCGAGAGGCGTACAACTTAAAGAGAAAAGAAAAGGCCGTAAGTACCATGAAGAAAGAAAGACTGAACTAAAAGCCGCATGCTAGACTGAGAACACGATCATCGCCTCGAGACAATGTTCTCTCACATTCACGTAGTTTCTTTTTGCATTTAGCTCGCATGAAATCCTCGGCTCTACAACTTGCCGCTTTTCCCCCACCGAAAAAAAAAAAAAAAAGCTATTTTGAAACACATGCAGCTTTATCTCAGATTCTTAACGGCTGCTGGCTTTGAGGGGGATCAAATCTAGCCGAGCGCCAATCCTCTCCCTCACACGGCGGGATCTGCGAAGGCCCGCGCTGCCTTCGTGTTGCATGTAATTGAAAGCTACACTCCTTGTGGCTCTGTTATTGGTCATCGGCTTCCCATTTAGCCTAATTATTCATTTTTTTCCTCTCCCTTCCCGTGGAAGCCAATCAAACAAGTGAAAACGCATTGTTAACAACAGTCTCCACACTTGGTTGCTCCCGACACAGCCTGGGGTCATTGATACTTAAACTTTGCAATCACATAAGCCTGCTTTCTAATTAGCATTGCAGATTAAGGAGTGGCTTCAATCATGCTGATGACAGCCCTTGACACCCTGTAGCCCAGGGGTTTTAAAACGCTGCGCTACATTCTATTCATTTGAGTTTAGTTCATTTCCCATCTGCCCATTTCCTACAATTAGTTTCTCGTTTTTTCCCCTTGTTTCTTGCTTTCTGTTTCCTCTTTGTCCTTTCCCTAAAGTGCCATTTGCTTTCCAACCCTGATTGTATTATCTCATAGCTCTGATGTTTCAAAGTATTGTCTTACTTTTGTTTCGGAATCACTTTGTAAAGAGAACCTGCAATTTTCTTGTCTTGCTCCAACATTATTATTACATTTTTTTTTGAGGGATTTTGCTCGCATCGCTGCTTCCTGTCACCTCTTCTTCCTTGTCCACCCCCCCTCTCCCAGCCACCCTTCTCCTGCTGCAATGCCATCAGCCTCCCACAGACCTAAGACATTGCGCGCTCCAGACGTGGAGCAATAACTAACTGTCCGTCCGACTGCATATCATTGTCTCTTATGAGAACATCGGGCGACAGGCGGACGGGCACTCTTAAATGTGTGCCGAGGCTGCTCAGTGGATCGCAATGAGGAATGGGAATCAGGCCATCACACTGGGACTGGAGAGGGAGACAGGGATGCCCTTTGGCTTTAGAAATACTTGACAGTGTAGTTTATGCGGCTTTACGGTACCGGTGAGGTTGAGTGGGTGGAAGTAAGACTCCTGGTATTGGTCAGACACGCTGTTGAACTGCTCCTTTTCTTCACTGCTTTTTGGGACAAGGTCACCTGTAATTTAAAATGATTTGATGATTACATTACATAAAAGCGAATGAAAGTTCTGAACTCAAGCGAATAAAGCACACCTGTCTCAAACTACTGCGTGGAGTGAAATTGATTTTTGAATGAAAATTGATTATCACACCAAACTTGGCCCCCAACATGAGCAATGAAACACTCAATTGCACAGCTGAGCAAGTATTTTACCTTGAAATACGGCCTTGTTGGACAGACCCAAGGCGGGTGTGCTGGCTCCTTCGGGAAGGCTGGCAGAGTCCTGGCAAGAACCAGACGAGTGAATGAAGAAAAAGCCACACATTAAAAACTACACAGGATGTCGTAGCACTTCTTACAAGAGAGGAGGTTTTGGCAAAATATGATCCCAGGACAGAAGGTAAACATGTAAGTGTTTTTAAAGATGACTATTTGTACCAATGGGATAAATATGAGGTGTGTCAAAAAAAGTTCCAAGACTGGTGTCACCAAAGATATATTTCAAATCCAAACTACGAGTTTCCCCCTTCAGACGATCAACCAGCACGTCTACAAAGAGATCCTGCTGCGTTTGCTTCGTTCAGAAGAGGCCAGAGTTGTGGCAGGACAAGTCGTGGTTGATTCACCATGACAACGCGCCTGCTCACAACGCCCTGAGCATCCCACAGTTCGTGGCTGAGAAGAACATCACCGTGCTGGAGCAACCTCCCTACTCACCCCACCTTGGATTTTTCCCTCTTCCCCAAGCTCAAGGGGGTCATCAAGGGGACCTGTTTTGAAGACGTGGACGACATCAAGATGGCTGTGACGACGGAGCTGCAGAGGATCCCAAAAGAATCCTTCCAGGAGTGCATGGCGGCGTGGCAGAGAAGGCTGGGAAAGTGTGTTAGACTCCAGGAGGATTACTTGTAGTTTGGCTTTGAAATATATCTTTTGTGACACCAGTCCTGGAATTTTTCTGACACCTATCATATTCTAGCTGTAGAATGTGATCATTCAGTATTTTTCTCTACATACATTTAGGTGTACACTTACACTGGATGTCAAAAGCTTTTCCTTCGAGGTCCCAGAGATATTCGCAAAGTTCTCCACAAAATTTCGCGGTGCTTGAAACACTCTCAGGACCTTTTCATCAGCCCCAGATACAAACTGAAACCTTCCAACCGTGGCCAGACACTGCATGTCGTATCCATGGATCTGTGGCCGTGAGATTTCATGCCAGGTTGCCTGCGGTAGTGAAAGACACAAAAAAAAAAAAGATACTCTAAAGTTGCAGATCTGTTCATGTGGTTGCCAGGGGAAGTGGCAGACTTTTTAACAGATCTCTGATGCTTTGGGACTTAGTTTCTTGGCCCTAAATCCAGGCATTTGAGACCGAGCCAAATACAACATTGATTCTCCTGTTCAAGTGAAACATTTCCAGCTTAAGATGCAGAGTGTTCTCACGGTGGAAGATGGAGGGTTCCGCAGCAGTGACCAGATTTCATTTGGCGTGAGGTGGCACTGTGGCAGTAATCCAAACTGGCACCTTGAATAATGTAATGAAAGCTGGAATCTTGATTATGTTTGTATACCGACTGAATGCTAAGCTGGTGTGTTTTACCCTGCTTCTAATCGTTTTACGTGGATAAACTTGTGAAGCGTATCCTTTGTAGTTTTCAGCTCTGATGTTACAACCCTGCAGGATTTGCTCTCAGTGATCCCTCAAAAATATATGCAATTACACATATACAATTACTTTTGTGAAACCCTATTATCTAGTCACATTCTACCAAAATCCAATCAGGGACAGAGCCTTAACATATTTTAACAAACCACAACAAGCAGAATATATATTAGCTACTGACTATACCCCATAAAGGTTAATACAGTTTGCCTGTGTTGACGGAGGAGCAGCATACTAAGCAACCATTGCTAACAGGAGGAAGGAGGAACTAGAGCAGCAAATAATTTTAATGCCAGAACACTCCTCAAATGCTAATGTCAACATGTCAATGCCAAGTGTGTGAAATGTGCCTTCTGATTTATAAGATGGATGAAGAAACGAGGGGTGATGTACTCTGCAAGCTCATTTCATTAACAGGAAAAAAAACAAATAGCAGCTTTTTGTTTTTTACCGAAACCTCTGAAGTGTACCCTCTACTTCCAGGAAAATAAACTGTGATGGGTTATTTCTGTATATACTGCACATAACAATGTATTCCCAGTGTCCGTGATATTAGTGGGTGATATGATAAAACAAACTGTGAGATAATGCCATCCTGTTAATACCATGGTATCTATCCCTGTAATCTCCCTACTTGCATTAGGCCACTGGAGGATTGCTTTATGGTAATATGGGATTTATAGAATTTTTATGTAAGCACATAGAATAAACCTATCAGGTGTTTACCTCGCTGCGCATTTCCATGTGGTCAATTTCAACTCTTAACGATGCATAAAAGAAGCTTCTTTTTTTTAAACAATGCACAATGCACGTCATTGGGATTATAAATATTCATATTTCTGATGCCCAGGTGTGCAAGTCTACCGCTTTGCACGAGATAAACATCACTTGCTGCTTGGTGATCCCCTCAGTACACATGCTGCAGCTGTCTTTCTTGTGGACCATACTCTGTTTGTTTTGTTTCATTGTTATTGCTGTGACTTTATTCTGCTGCCACTTTGACACCCAAGACAAATTTGTCACTAAGACGATTTTGACATGTTATAGACAATCTTGCGTGTGTTTTACCTGCTCGCTGTGTTGCTTCCTCCATGGAGTGAACAGTCTGGTGGTCTGGTCTGAGCCCACACTGAGGATGAACTCACCCTCCGGATCCCAGCTCAGGTCTTGGACTGCATTAAAGTGGCCTGAAATCACAACTCCAGGTCTCCACTCTCCCTGGTAAGACAGTATTGTAATAGTGAGGTGACTGCACTCACTGATCAACCCCGCTGTTGCCGAATGGTAAGTTCCAGAAGTGGTATGTATGACTGGCAGCTACTGACTGTAATGTAGGTGTAGCTGTCTAAGAAAAGGATCTCCTTTTAAACACCTAAATTACTTATCAGCACCTTCAGGTTTGTGTTAAACTTTAAATTTATCTTCTAACGTCAGTATAATTGGAACCCTGTTATCTCTGAGCTATCTATTGGCATTTCAGACAGTCGCTCTTATCCAACAAAGACACGTGTTAAACCAGTCTGAGTGGCTTGTGAGAGACTTGATGTGACCAAAAACATGTCGCTAAATAAACTACAAAAATGCTGGCCTTGCATCAGTTTAAAAAGTTGAGGTGTAACCAAGGCGATGACTCTCACCTCTGAGTCTTGGTCCTTGCACCAGAGATGGAGCGCTCCATGAAAAGCATGAGCCAGGATCATGGAGCCATCTGGACTCATCTGGCAGCCGTAGAAGCCCAGAGTGTTGCCACCAACCTCCCCCACGCGCACCTGGTCGGAAAGAAAAAAAAAAAAAAAACATGTTTTAGAGGAGCTCACTGACGGATCAGAACTATTAGCCTTTCCAACACATTCATATGAGACATCAGGCGAGTGGAGAACATTCAGTTTCTGGTACCGAGTCACTAGCTGGTTGCAGGCAACGATGAAAGCAAACTGAAATGTACATCAAATGCAACATGTGGAGAGAAAGTTGACTGAACTCCAGAGGGTCACCAAAATGGCTGAGAAGGTCATTGGGTGCCCTCTATACCCACACTGGAGGACCTTCATGGCGCTGTCTGCCTCAGGAGAGCCAACACCATCCTGAAGGACTCTTACCAACGGTGCCACTTCCTGTTTAAACTGCTGCCATCGGGCAGACGGTACAGAGCCATCAGAATCAGGACTAACAGACTGAAAAACAGCTTTTTTCCCCAACTGCTGTCAGAGCCATAAATGCCTCCCTGTCGCAATAAGTGCAATATATTGTAAATATACAACTGCCACTACCTCTGTCCAATATCCACTCTGTGCAATATACACTGTGCTCATTATTCATTTCCATTTTATTTATTTATTCATCCATGTTTACATCACAACAAGAAAACACGGCAGAATAGGAGCACAAGGAAGACAAGTCTTATAGATCGTGCCCCAAAGAAGACATAGAGGGCCTTCAGTCAGTATTTACAGAACACAAATCTCCTCCTCCCCCCCAACTTATTGGCTTTTATATCTTTCGATTACACTTTTCTTAAATCTATATTTTAATTGAGCAATAGCGTTTGCCTCTTTACATTCACTGTCTAGGGAATTCCACAGCTTCACTCCATTTACTGGAAAACTGTTTTAGTGCAGTTCTTGATAAAGGCACTCGAAAATCTTCGTTCCTTCTGCTGTTACTGTCCGTGATCAATGAAAACAAATTTATTATTTCATTTCATCTTTTTATATAGAGTTCTTTTTGTCTGTTTTTTATATATATATTTGTTTCATAGTGTATATAGTTGTTGTACAAAGTTTTTATATTTGTGTTTTTGCATTGAAAGGCCTGCACTTTATTTTTCGTTGTACTCGCTACAATGACAATAAAACAAATCTGAAAAAGCTGACTGAAGTAGTTTCTCATTAAATGCATCCTAAATGGCATTTTAAGACAAGCGGTAGTGTGTAGAGTTCATTTGTTCTGTCAGACATGTGGGTTTTGTGTAAAGCTACAGGTTTTTAGAAAACAAGTGAGGGGGAAAAGCTGTCAAATCATTTTTTTTTAGCCTCCCTCCAAGACTTTTTAACTAACAGACTTCAAATTGGTCGACAGAAGGAGAAAAAAACCAAAAAACAGTAAATTAGCCTGACAAGTCAGATGAGAAATTATACGAAATGGGACTTATTAGCGTTGAATAAACTCTGTTGTGTGTTTTTTTTCCCCTCTCCTCCCTAACAAAATACATTTGTCTAATACATAATGAAAGCAATTGCAGCACGGCGTATCACATTAAACAAATAATCATGAAAAATGGCAAAGCTTGAGAACACAGAGGGATTTGCATAAATTGGATTTGGGTGAACGCCTGTGACCCCTGCGTCACGTTCATATAGACATTGTAAACCCTCCATGCGGTCTGAGCTTTCACTGAAAAACCAATCCAATTTTAAAAACACCAGTAATCACCGCCTCTCAGGTCAGAACAATGCTAGAAAATAAAAAAAAAAAAAAAACACTCATTTTGGGACTCTCACCACCTGTCCTCCTTGCTTTTGTGCATACAGACAGTTCGGTATTGAATTCTGTGGATTCAAATCACTACCTGCGGCAGAAAGCCTATTTTGATTTAAGTGCAGTTACCAATTACGGTGACAAATGAAAATTTTGTTGTTAAAACTCCGTCTGACGCCGTTCGAGCTCACTTTAAGTTTCTTTGTGGCTTTTTTGGAAGAAAAAAAGAAAAGAAATAAGCAGGTGCATTTGAAGGAAAACAGACGTGTAGGAGTTAAAACAGAGGATTACAGCGAAAATAAACAGCATTCAGCAATAAAAGAGGACTAAAAAGCTTCTCATTAGTTCTAAATATATAAACTGCATTACAATCTGTATTCATTCGCTCATTCATTGAAATTAATACCCAAAGAGAGCAGAAATTACAAACTAAAATAGAGGAAACAAGACAATATTAATACCTCATCCTGCTGCTTACGTAACCGGCAGGATTTGATGCAGGATTATGGGACTAGACAGAAATAACTTGAAACTATGTGAAAATTAATCAGAATATTTAAAATCTGAATTAACAGGAGTTCTTGTGTAGACAACAGCGAGCTATTTTAACCTGTCAGTGGTTTGTACAAGACAAAAAAACAGCTTCACTGTTCTAATAGGAGAGTGTACACTCCTGCATGACTTTGAGAACATTCTGTGGATCAGGTTAACTTCTCACTGCCTTGAGGAATTCAAACAATTAAAAGCTTTACTGGGCCCTGAGGTCTTGAAGGTAGACCGGGCCCAAAGGGGAGATCTATTCAAACGGATAGCAGTCGAACCGGCCCTGGGGAGTGCTGCGCCGCTCCCTCCGCAGCACCGTGTTCTGACTGCAGATACAGCTGTACACAATATCTCTTTCATCTTTAATTAGCGTGTGCCTTAAATGATATGTACGTCGGCTGTGAGAAAATATGAGAAGCGCTAATTTCATACTCGAGCGATTAAAATCGGAAGAGTTTCACAGCTAAGCCGGCTATCTTTTTTTTTTTTTTTCTAAAACAAAAAGCGAGAGCATGTTCAGCTGCGGCAGTGACCTGAGGCAGACTGCAGAAACACACAAGTGTGTATCCGTGTTAAACAAACAACTTGAAAAGCTGCACACACAAATGCACCAGGAGAAAGACATGTATCTTTGCTCTGTATGTCGCGGTAAAGTGAGGCCCTCAATCATCCAGCGTTCCTGGCCGCTCGCGTTGGTCATCAATGACCTTCAAAATAATGCCTGTATGCAGGCTGAAACACAGCGGAACTAATGACAGCGATAAAGGCATGCCTCCACTTTGAATGGCACGATCCTCCAGCTATCCGAAGAGAGAGAAAGAGAGAGAGAGAGCAAGACGAAGAGGAAAAAGAGAGATGGGCAGGAAAGAAACATAGATGGTGAGATTGAGAGAGATCGAGATGCAACATTAAGCAGATTGATTTTAAAATTCTGCACACAAGGGCCAGCCGTAAATCATGCAAAAACTCACAGAGGCAAAAAGCCGTCATTTGTCTTGTTTACGAGAGGGGGAACAATATGGATGCATGCCGTGCCTTATCGCTGGGCAGCGTGGGGGGGGGGGGATACAACAAGGACAGCAAAGGGGGGAAGGCATATATCTTTCTTGGGAGAAGGGGTGACGAGCACCTGAATGAGCTTAGCCGAGCTGAGAAAACCCATACGGTGTGGAGCACAGGTTTTCAAATCAACTTTTCAGCCTGCAATTTTAAACCGACCCAGAGAGAGAGCGAGCCTTGCCTTCTTTCTTTTTTTCTTCTTGAGCATTACTACACAAAATAGAAGGGATATAGTGAAGTATTCTTGTTATATTCTATAAATCTGCTTGTGTCTCTTGATTTATTAGCCATATTTAGTTTAGGGCAGCATTGAATGTGAGAGCATTTGTGTACCCAAAAGACTGATTGCCATGTTTTGAATAAAAGTCTAGCCAAACAAATATTAAGCAACGAGCTGAGCAGCCATTAGAGTTTCCATTCAGAAAGCATTTTAATCACATGTTAAATGGTTCCTCGGTAAAAACTTCATAGATTGTTTTGTGTGACTTCTGGAAACAGTAATTATGGGGGTAGTGACTTATTATTGTTCAATGAAATAATTAATACTATTTCAGAATTTTTAATTTCAAAAAGTTTTGCTAGGAATTACAATTACAAATGTTTAAAAAGAAATATTTTCATGGTGCTCCCTGATTCACTTGTTTAAAGTGTTATTTCATTTTAAAAGTTAAGGAGCTTATTTGGTTTCCTGTTTGTGCAAAAGGCCATGAATAATAAAAAATACTGTTTTAAAAAAAAATGAGAAAACTGTGACAATGTCCCAGAGCCCCAGTGTAATTTCTTTAAATTCCTTTTTTAGCCCAACGGAAAGTCCAAAATCCAAATTTCAATAACATGCAACAAAGAAAATCCTCAGAATTGGGAAGTCTCAGGAAGCACACGTTTGGTATTTTTGCTTGATTCGACTTAAAGACTGGGCTGCAGGGTGGCTCGGTGGTTAGCACCTCGCAGCTAGAAGGTCGCCGGCTTGCGTCCCGGTGAGGACACCCGGGATCTTTCTGCGTGGAGTTTGTATGTTCTCCCTGTGCAGCGTGGGTTCTCTCTGGGTTCTCCGGCTTCCTCCCACAAGATCCAAAAACATGTTGAGGTTAATTGGTGATTCTAAATTGTCTGTAGGTGTGACTGTGAGTGTGCTTGGTGGATGGATGGATGGATGGATGGATGGATGGATGGATGGATGGATGGATGGATGGATGGATGGATGGATGGATGGACGTAAAGATTTCAACATCTCAGCTTTCCAGCAACTACTCAATTTGATTTCTAAAAATGATTGATCCACTTAACACCCATTTCAGTGTCACAATTGCCACAAACAAAATATTTTTCAAATAAGAACTCATCTCAGGCCCTGTGGCTTTCCTTGTTGTGCCATGTGGCCAAGTGTAACTTGAGAGTACATACGCTGAGGTCTGAAAATAGGTTATCTCTCAAACACACACACAAACTGATAATCCCTCCAGGCGTTGTGGTGGCCCGCTGTGGTCAGTCGGAGATGTTAATTACCAGCGTGTCTCGTTAGCAAGATGTGCTTTACGCAGCGGTGGGCCCCCCCCACCACCACCCCACTGCTAACCCTGCTCTCCATTAAATCTCACCAATTACTCTAATCAGCATGACGAAGTGAAGCACTTCTTTGTAAAAATCGGCTAATTAAGACACACATGGCCGGTCATTTAGCGCTGCGGAATCTGCTCCTGCCAAAAACTTCCGCGTGTTGGAGAAAAGCCTATTCAGGTTTTTGGGAAAACACTCGAAAAAGTGGCGAATGGGTTTTAATTTGCACGTGTAAAGATAGGGGCGGAAAAAAAATAAATACAGTTCAATTCTCTGAGGTTCCATTGTTGTACATGTGTGTTTGTGTGGGTGTGACAGAGCTTCAGAGGTTAAGCTTCCTTTGTAGGCAGGAAACATGTCAGTTCAAAGGGTTCGCCTCTCAAACAGAAATAGAGGAGGAGAGAAATAGAGAGGAGACTCATATTCTATGCACTTTCACATTCAACAAAAAGGTTATTCCAGGTGGGGTGGGGTTGGGTGGGGGGGTGTTTTTTAAAAAAAAATTTTTATTTTTGGCATCAAGAGAAAAAGCTGGAGCTGCGGAGGGAGATTGGCCACACCAGACTCGACGCCCACCGCTGCTTTTCTTTTCCTGCCTTTGGCTAATCGCACTGAGAAGAATATGTGACATCAGCGCCGGCTTGGGGCCCTAATCATCGTCCCTTTGTCAAAGTGGAGAGTCAAGACTTTCATGGTTTCCTCCTTTTCTGTGGTCTTTGTTGCTCGCCGCTGCGGATGTGAATGATGAGATCAAAGGTGCAAAAAAAAAAAAAAAAATGTAAGTGATCAAAGTGCGGGATCTCGCTCATCGCCCCGGAGTGTGATCGCACTCAAGGTGCCTGCCGTGGCGAGGTGAGCCACTTTCTGCTCAACGGGATGTGTGTGTGTGCATTCAGGCGGTCAGGAGCTTGCGTCTGATATTTTTTTTTTGCATTTTGAAACAAGTAAGTTTCCCTGTGTTTCTGTTACGTATGGGGAAAAGGTAATCTAAGGCAGCACTGAGCCACCTGAGAATATGCCAGTTGTATTCAAAAAAAAAAAAAAAAAGCTGTGGGGCAGATGGCAGAGAACAGCTTTTTCTTTGCCATCCACACTTGTGATAAATTTAGCCCCATTCTGGCACAACAGCAGTTGCAAAAGAGACGAGGTGGAGGGGAGAGAAAGGGAAAGGAGGACGGAGATAATGAGAGAGAGGGAGAGAGAGGGAGGCGAGTGGAGTGGTGGAGGACAAAAAAAAATAAAAATAATGGAAAGTGGGTGTGGGGAGTGAAAGGGAAAGACGGGAGAAAAGCAGAGCAAGAGGCTAAGGCATGTCTTCCACCGGCCTCTCCATCTCCTGTCGGATGAGTTGGGGAATGGGCTGTAAAAGAGGGGGTTCGTTGTGCGTGAGTGATAGAAGGGAAGATGGGGGAGGACAACACCGGCTCGTCTAAACTCACAGTGGTGAGCCGGCCTCAGCGCCTCTTCATCACTGTCTATCACTTCTATTCCTGACACCTCAATGTCAGGGAGAGTGGAAACCGACGCAGGGGCACTGACAGCGGGAGAGGGGATACTGGGAGGGGAGGGAGGGCTCCAGATCATGTCACGAGCGGCTGGAAGGGAAGCTGGCAGACGTCGAGCGGGGAATTGGCTGTGTGGGTGGATGTGTGTGCAAACACAGATGTTGACCTGAGAGAAAATGATTTATTCCACGTGCATGTGTGTGGTCTGCGTGTCTGCATTCACGTCAACACCGACCTGCTCTATCCACACGCCGGATCCCTCCTCGGGAGCCCAGAGGATCATGGTTTTATCCATGGATGCGGAGAGCAAACTGAGAGGCTGTTGCAGCTCGCCGCCTGCAGAGGGAGACAGAGAGGCGCTGAAATATCGACACAGGAGCAGCTTTTATGGCTTTGGGGCCTCGTCTGCTTGTGACGGGTTGCGTATGTCTGTGAGTTATAAGCAGGCGGATTCATTCTTAAAATAATTTGTGACGCATAAATTTTTTTTATTACTAATCTTGTTCATAATCTCAATTGCACTTTGTATCAGGCCTTCTATGATTCACTTTTAGTGCTGCGCAGTAACTCAAGCGGTAATCGTGTCCCAAGTTTTAAACTTGGTTGAACACACAAGTTTGTGCTTCCGATATCTGCTCTGATGCATCAAACTGAAAGCTTCCTATTTACAAGAAAACATATTATGCTGATGGTGTTGTGGTTAACAGCCTCCCAGAGCACAGACGTAGCTGCAGGCTTGTTCCAAGCAGCGGCTACCCACAGGGGGTGTGCGACTGTATTTTCATGTAGGGGATCACAGAAGGTTTTCCCTCATGTTTGGAGGCATGCTGTTGTGTCAGAATTATCATACTCTAAGCTGGATTCTAATAAAAAAATGCAAAATATTGTTTGAAAAGATGGAAAAAAAAAAGAAAAAGCAGAAAAATGTGATTTAATAATCGAGAAAAATACTCTCTTTGCACTCATAATCGCAGAGCTTTACTTGTATTAGTATCTAAACATGAGATCTGTGTCAAGTGATTGCGATGTAATAGGCTTTTAAGGGAACCGGAGTTTAAGGAGAAGATTTATCACATCCATCAGCCTTTCCCTTGAGAACTAATTAAGAGAGGAACTTTTGACACCCTTGTTTTTCTGTTTCCCTTTAAATTGTCACAGTCGCTTTCTGGCTTTTGTAAACCAGTGGCACCGAAAGACGAAAGGGAGAGAAAAAACAATGCCTCTCAGCTTTGGAGGCAAGTCAACCCATTCACTTCCAGCAGCTGTGGAAACTGAGCAAGTGAGAGGGAATTCTAGAAGTAATGTTTTGACTGTGTTTATTAAATAGATACTAGCAAGAACATGCTGGCAATTTTTTTTTAAACACATTGTTAAATGCTAGAGCTTTCTAAAAATGGGCATCACAGTGACTGATGCCATCCCTGGTTGGAAATACCTTTGTAGAAGGGAGGCTGCCAGTGAACTCCGTACACCCAGTTCTCGTGGCCTGCCAGAACCGTTTCAAGGGACACGGCAAATGCAGAAGACACGTCTGCAGGAAGAACACGGAGAGGCTAAATGAAGACGTTATCAAGACATCGGTTTTATGATATGAATGAAAGAAAAAAAAAAAGTAGCCAATTAACTGATTAGGCTGATTTTCTGCTTATAAAAAAACCCCACATTGTAACAGCTCATGAATAAACAATTAAGTATGTAATAAAGGTAAACATTAAACCATCAAAAAGCAGCATATCTCCTCGTTTGGTTAATTAGCATCCTTTTTATAATCAAGCCCACTTACCTCTCTCCTTCACTTCAAAAATGTCCTCTTTCATTCTGATGACGGTGTGATCGTCCTCTGCGCGGGTGTCTGTGCCAGACTTGGCGCGGAGCCTCCACACTCTGATGAGAGAGTCCTGTGAACAGCTGGCTAATAACAGCTCCCCACCTGAGTGAGTCAGAGAGAAAACCTGAAAACCTTCCGCACTCGCAAGACACTTTCTGTCAGCTCTTAAACCACCCCACTGCGGAATCTATCCATCTTGCCGTTGTATTATTTACTGTGTTCTAGAGCTTTAAAGAAAAGTGTTTTATCGTGAAATGGAGCCGTATTGGTGTGGTGTTAAAAAGAAAAAAATAATAAGTGCAACACTATGAGATCAGACATTTGAAGTTTAGTAGTTGGTCTTCTTCAGGTTTGGGGAAGTGTAAACCTGCGGTAACAGATTTTATAGTGTTTTGGGGACATTGCAGCCAGCTGGAAATGCAACAATGACATATTATCCCTCCATCCATTATCTATACACCACTTAATCCTCACTGGGGTCGCGGGGGGCTGGAGTCTATCTCTAGACAGGTCACCAGTCTATCACAGGGCTACACTTAGAGACAGACAACCAAGCACACTCACATTCACACCTACAGACAATTTAGAATCACCAATTAACCTCAACATGTTTTTGGACTGTGTGGGAGGAAGCTGGAGAACCCGGAGAGAACCCACGCTGCACGGGGAGAACATGCAAACTCCACACAGAAAGACGCAGTGTCCTCACTGGGACGGGAACCGGCGACCTTCTAGCTGTGAGGCAAGGCACCCAGTCACCTTGCAGCCCCTTATAAATTCAATATGGCCAAAATGCTATCAAAATATATGGCTCTTATTTGCTAGGTCCACCTATATAGTCACTAGCAAGTTGCTAACTTTGTCATTTGGTGCTGGTGTGGTTGCATAAACAGAACCAGAAAATTAAGAGTGAATGAGCTGAATGAAGCTGAAAGTTCCACAGAGGTGAGAAGAACGGCAGAGTTATGGGGTAATTTTACATAGACGCACTGTTAATATAAAATCACACATTAGACTAGCTTTAAAAAAAAAATACCTTAACGGATTACCCTGTTTTTTAGCATTTCGCTTGACGCACAGCTGATGATCTTCAGAGCAGTAAAAAGTTGAGCCTAGCTGTTCGGTTTATGAGCTGAACCTTCGTTTTCTGAACTGTAGTGAGCATTACGGCTATCATGCTTGGAGACTTTTAATTCCTGTTCCATCAGCTATCTGTTAGAACTGTAATCAAGGCATATGACAAGATTGCTCCTGGCTTTGAAGCAGCCAGTCAGACAGCAGGAGCGCAGGCCAAATATACACGGACAGGTGGTAAACAAAGAGCGTGCCATTATTCCTGTGTGTCCCTGTCGCTCACATTATGTGATTCAGTTTTTAGTCCAGTGGGCACTGGACTGGTTTTAATCTCTGCCAAGATAAACAGGCATAATAAATATTGCTGTGTTGCCCACCAGTAAGGCCTGCTGACAGTTGGGAGAGGGAGGCCATTATAGTTTGTCAATCACACCGATGATAATGACAACAGGGATTTGTGAGGCTACTCATCTGAAACCCAAAACCACTTGCATTAGTATTGTTAGCCATTTTAATACACTGTTGTTTAAACTTTATACATAAGTGTTAACCATTAGCATCATATTAAGACCGAATTTGGACTATGTTTTTATTTATTTATGAAATTTCAACATTGTAGTTTGCTTCTATTCCAGTGTTTTTAAGAAGATCCTGCAACTCTGATCATTTAATTCTGAGAAAAAAAATAAACCTCAACATAAAGGGAGACACTAAACTGGGCATGTGAGGGCTTTTTTTCTCCACAACACACATACTTTATGAGAGATGACTTGCTGATTTTAAAACTAGCATAAATTTTGAGCAACTACTAGGGAAGGAAAAAAAATGTGGTTTCAAAAACAGATTAAAGCTGAAAATCAGGAAGCGTCATCACGCCCTGAGCCCCAACGTTTAACAGCTATGACAAACTGCACCTCTAGTGCAACAATTTGCCATCTGCCAAGTCATAAAAGAACAGCATGATTTATTTAACTACTAACACAGTAGAGAGAGGGTTTTGACATTCCTATGGGAATGCTTTACATAAACAAACTTTGCTCCGTCTCTTCGCTGCCGGCTCGGAGCTTGGCAGCGTGGATTGGGTCATAGACTGTGAGTAGGAAGGAGACACTGGTGAAGAGGGCTGGTTAAGGAGATGAAATGGCTTTTACACAGTCAGAACAGTGCAGTAATGAAGTGCCCTTGAAGAGGGTTACACAATTAGTAGAGCCTGGATTGGATCCATGCATTGCCATGTGCTATCGAAATACTGTGAATAACACACTGGTTGGTGAAGCTGAGCTTTGGCCAAAAAAAAAAAAGGCTGGAAACACTGTGAACATTTTCGAAGTTTTCAAGGTCTAACAAGAATAATTTGCCTTTTTTGCTTTTTGCTTTAAGAAGGTCAAAAAGCACGTCTCAGCCTTTTTAAAAATAATCTTGTTGAAGGCTCTGACTGGAAATATACTCCTCCCACCTCTCAGCGTTTAGTCACTGACATGTTAACTAACTTTTTCACAGCCCAGTAAGTGCATCAGCCAGCTTTGCAGGCTTTTTGTAGATCAACGAAAGAGCAGATGTATTGCCTCGTGGTTGCAATGCCTGCACCAATCAGTCACGATGCCATTGACATCCGTCTCTGCCCAGACTTGACCTTTTAAATGTAAAATGTCATCACTTCATCATTTTGTCCGATTAGACATCAGTGTGAATGTGCTGTCATAATAACCTTATGAATTCCTGAGCTACGTCCAAAAACGTGTTCCGTGAGGTGACTTTGGCCTTTGACCACCAAATTCTAATCACTTCTACCTCGAGTCCAAGTGAACATTTGTACTAAATTTGAAGAAAATCCGTCAAGGCGTTAAAGAGCTCCATGGATAGACAGAAAAGTGGAAAACATGCCTCCAGCACTGGATGTCGCCACTGTGGAGTCATAACAGTTGAGAGAGCAAGCACCGGCTTCGCAGGCTTCAGAAGACAAAACCCACCATCACAGGAAGCAGCAGGTAATGATCATTTATTTCCCCAAATACATTCAAGGGAATCCCGATCCTAAACCTACTAATTCCCTTTTTCCACCTCACAGCATCTTTAATTTTGCAATCTGTCTAAATCATCCAACACAGGAGGCTGACTACAGAGCTCTCTGTTAGCCGCTGACAACCATCACAACGGTAAAATATGTATTATTCAATCAGTCTTCAAGATGACTGGGGTTTTTTTCCACGAGTGCTTACATAACGTGGATATCTTCTGTTGTGAAACTTCTAGCCTGGATGTCCTCATTAGATTCTTTAGCAGTTCAAGGCTTCTGTATGCTATAAGGCCTTAGAACTACATTTAGATTTTGAAGGTACGTTTTCTATAAACTGTTTTTCTAAACAACAAAAACACGCCCTCAAATATATTGTATGTACATTTGACAAAGAGTTAAGAAAGAAGTACTACTACTATAAACAGCAGCACTCACCTGTAGATGCCCATGCCAGTCCACGAACCCAGTCTTCATGTCCTTGCAGTGTCATGGCTTTCTGGAGCTATTGTAGAGCAATTTTTAAAAAAAAGGACAAATGCTTCCCTCAGACTTTAGACATTCAAAATAAAGAGCCGGCCCAGGATACATGTTTCTCCTGGAGTCCAAAGGCAACTTTGGATCATTGGGTTCTCTGTTATAAATCATACCGTCTTCACCTTAAGCGCTATGAGATGACATATGTTGGGAATTTTACTGTAGAAATAAAATTGAATTGAAACTGAACTGAGCATGCGAGCTTACCTGCTTGTTGGCCTGCACATACAGATGCACCCGAGAGTCATCCCCCCCGCAGGCCAGTATAGGAACTGTAAGAAACGAGGTTGTCACACACAGCCATGTAACCACGCATACGCACGTAGCAGGTGGAAAGGCAAGATGAAGCACAGCATCCAACAGACGAAAGGCGTGTAAAAACAGCAAGGCAAAATGATGTGAGACACTTCAAACGCAGACTGCGATTTGAATATGACATTCGGTTACGGGCACTAAAGCAGTGGTGTAAATTGAGATAGATGACAAGGGAGGAAAAACATGTGTGTGTGTGTGTGAACACAACTTAAAGGATGTCTATGTAGGAACAGCTTAGGCTTACCTCTGCTGCCTGGCAACAGTACCAGAGAGACATCCATCATGAAACCACTGCCAAACGATAAGTTATGGAGGCACTCGGCTGAGGAACACACATACACACGGAATTAAGCTTTCACATACACTACAGTAAATTTAAAATTATCTACACCACACAGAATACGTGGTCTTGTCTTGTGTGAACCGAGTTACATATAAAAATATTAAACGGTTATTTTTTTCCCTCCGTCTCTTATGTGAGGGAGCAAAGTGTATTTCAAGCAGCATAGCATACGTTATATTTTTATCTGGAGATATAACCCAAGGTTATGCCCAGTCCACATAAACACTGGCTTAATATGACTGTCAAGCTGCATTAATGTGCTTTGACGCTGACAGGTGGACAGAAACTTTCAGCAAAGTGAAGCTGTTATGGATGACAGCTTGAAAAAAAGAAAATAGATATAGCTGACAGCCTGGAGCACCACTGTTACTCAATGCTACAAAAAACAATATTGAAATTAACAGATGTGCTTATTCTGTCAATCGTTTAGGAAATAAGAAAACAGGAGAGATTCTAATTTGTTTTACATCATATGTTTCTGTCCACAGAAAATGAAGCCTTTCACATTTTTAAATTACTGAATTCCTGTTTTATCTACATGTCAAGTGGCCTTTGAATTAAGTCTTTATATTATAAAAGGATGTAAAAATGTAGATGCAATGTCACAGATATGATGCAATGTAAACAGTTCTGCAGCAGAGAGGTGACGCAAGTGATCATGTTGTTGGTAAACACTGTCATGCTCTCTAGCAGCCACTAGGGGGCAGACAGCCACTAGCTGGAATGAAAGTGACACTCCAAAAGACTGAATTGATGATTTATTTATCAAGTAAAGGTGAGTCTGTTAGTCTCTGCATACACTAAGACTCCCATACCCACCTAAAGAATGTGGCAAAGCTGAGTCTGTAAGAGCAAAAGGTTTTTATTTGTATTTTTCTTATAATACTAATATCCTTCACGTTGCCACTGTAACTTCTAACTTGCTGTAAACCCCCAAAAGCCAAGATTGATATTTAAGACTAGTCTGTAATTATAAAACTTAATGATATCAAATGTAATAAAACTGTCTAAAAAAGGGAAATATCATACAAATACACACCATTTTTTAAGAACTAAGTTTGAGAACCATCTCATTAACCTGCAACGACCCATATTACATTTTGAAAACGATCTTTTTCAGTAACATTTCCAACATTATAACGGCAAAAACAAAACAGCACTGACACAGACTGGTCAATGAATGAATCTGTCGGTTTTTCCTGTGTCTCTTACCCTCTCTAGTGTCACTGCAGAGCCACAGTCTAACTGTGGAGTCTGATGCCGAGGAAGCCACCAGGATCTTTGAGTCGTCCGTGTAGATGGAATCCACAGCACATACCGGCCCAGTGTGGCCCTTACACTCCACTGACTGGATGAACTGGAAACAGCAGTTTTTTCATATTTTACTTTGCTAATTTTACTGATATTGCACCAAATTCTAACATACGTCCTCTTAAGACACTTTACAGAGTGCGGTCAGGGTTCTAGGGAGAAACCTGGAAATTTAGAAGCTACAAAATAGGTGACAAAATAAAGAAAAAACTTAAACAATAAGTGGGTACAGTGTTTTCGAGCATGATTTTGGCGTTATTTTCTATGATGAAACATTTCTATCCCAATGGGAGTGGTCTCTTCCATGCCTTCTTTTGCAAGAATACTATTCAATCCTTCCAGCAGAGTTCCAGACACTTATATCATCAATGCCAAGAAGCACTGATGCTGTTCTGGCAGCAAGCAACAGCCCAACACTTTACAAAGACACTACATGTTGTTCTGTTCTTTAATTTGTCACCCGTCTGCATCTATAAAAAGAGGTTGAGTCAGACACAGCATCTCACGCATCAGGTGGCGTACCTTCCCATTTTGAGCCTCCCAGAGGATGAGTCGGTTGTCTGAACCCCCTGAGACGAGATGACACTCTGGAGCTGTGACGACAACAACAACACAGTTTTAATGGTTTTGGCCATGACGATTAGTTACAGTTAAGGTAAATTCTACATCATACATTAATATTTTATGCAAATGATTGTGTGGCAGAAATTTGCGAATGCTTTCTCAGAATCAGTTTAATTGGCCAAGTACGTGTACACTTACAAGACACTTGACACCAGATTTTGTTTGCTCTTAAAACACACGTAAACACATTTAAAGGGCAACGGCTTAAAGAAAGGAAAATAAGTGCTTCAATATTATGTACAGATATATGTGTGTGTGTGTGTGTGTGTGTGTGTGTGTGTGTGTGTGTGTGTAAAAGAGCATGTTGAAACGGAACCAAAAGTTTAGTACAAAATGGGCAGATTATAGTAACACCAGAATAAACACTGTAATTACTAATAAATAAAGGGTTACTGACACTTTATATACATAAGGTAGGTGGACAATAGTGCAGTGTAGTAGAGCGCAACATTGGGGAAATGACAATATTAACAGATATACAGTATAAAACAAGGTGTGTCAGAAAAGTTCCAGGACTGGTGTCACCAAAGACATATTTTAAACCAAAACTACAAACTATGAGTTTTCCCCTTCGGACGATCAACCGGCATGTCTACAAAGCAATCCTGTTTGCTTTGCTCAGCGCGCGAGAAGAGGTGAGAGTTGTGGCAGGACAAGTTGTGGCTGCTTCACCATGACAACGCGCCTGCTCACAATGTTCTGAGCATCCAACAGTTCCTGGCTGAGAAGAGCATCGCAGTGCTGGAGCATCCTTCCTACTCACCCCACCTGGCTCTGTGGGATTTTTTTCTTCTTCCCCAAGCTCAAGGGGGTCATCAAGGGGACCTGTTTTGAAGACGTGGACGACATCAGATGGCTGTGACGACGGAGCTGTCGAGGATCCCGGAAGAATCCTTCCAGGAGTGCATGGTGGCGCGGCAGAGAAGGCTGGGAAAGTGTGTTAGACTCCAGGGGATTACTTGTAGTTTGGATTTGAAATACATCTTTTGTGACACCAGTCCTGAAACTTTTCTGACACATCTCGTACAGTGGTTTAGAGTTATAAGGTTGCTCAGTTTGAATTTGAATTCAGTTTAGTCCAGTATTATTCTGAATTAGAGAGTGAATAACCTCTCCAGTTTGTTGTGTAAGAAGTTGACCAGCCTGCAAAGAGCAGTGATGTTCTTGTGGCTCAATAGAACAGCCTACCACAGCCAAGAACTGTGAGACATCTGGCACAATACTCACTGATCTGGAATAAGAGTTGACGTAACAACGGTAACGTTTGGGGTGTCACATGAAAGCAAAGGGACTAAACCACAATGTAGAAAACTGGCAGCCTAAACTAGATCCAAAGTCAGGTTCTGGAACTGCAAGTCTTAATTAAACAGGCCATGTGCCACTGTACTTATGTTGTAGTCGCAGATGACATGATCGTGACACAAACAAATAAAACATCTCTCGACAGCTGTTTGACAGCTCCATCAGCGACACTCACCACCGTCCCCTTTGTGAACCCACTGGACTGCATTCACTCTGTCTGTGTGTCCATTCAGCACAGCGACAACCCTCCTCTCCTAAAGACAAAACCAAATGATGTGTTTACAAACGTAATAAACAAAACGTGCGCCTATTTAAAACTACAGTAAGCTCCATTAAAGTTAGCTGCTAACAGCTACCTCCACAGTAGAAAATATTTATTTTTTACTACCTGCGGGTCATACAGAGCCACCGAGTTACAAGTCCCAAAAGCAATGGTTCCTCCACGACCCCAAGAAACAACATTTGGCGTCCTGTTTGCACAACAAGCTACATGGCATGTTTCTATTACGGGCGCCGCCATCGTGAAAGCTGCAGTTGTGGAGTTACAGTAAATGTGTCCGATAGGAAACGGAACTTTGGTGACAGAGTTCCGCTAAAAACATGAATTTTATGTTTAAAATATTTTCATTCACAGTATAATATTTCTCGTTTTTCACTATTATTCTGTTTCATAAAACACAATAGAACGTAAGTTTTACATATTGTGTGAAATAGTGTAACATTGACTATAAGCTGCATTGCTGAGTGAAGTCCAGTAGATGGAGTAACACAATCACAAAATCCACAGAGAACCGAAGAAAGCTTCTTTCACTGCAAACGTATGGCTCATGAGTATTTTAGGCACAAAATACCTCAATCTGCCCCAGTACACCTCCACAATTGATACTGTACAACGAGGAAAACAGTGCAGATAATGAAATTGTCTTATTTGATGCCATTGAAGCCTTAGTAAGCCCATATGAGTGGTGGAACTTTGAGTTGATTATTTATGAGTCCGTATAGATTTTCTTCTCTCTCAACCCAACAAGGAGTCAAAAGACAAACTTAAACAGAGCTGACAGGGATTTAGAGAACCTTTTTGGAGAAATTTCACCCAAATCGATGCTTGGAGATTTGATCCAGCCTGAAGGGTGACTCCCACATTCATTAGGTCACCACACTGCATCAGTAAGACAACCGATGCATTTAGTGAGCTGTATGCGAATAGAAAATGGCAATACTGTCTATAAGTGTCACTTGTTAGAGCATTCAAAGGTCTGACAATCTAATTCAAGCACATCTTAGCAATGCGAAATGTTTAAAAATATTTCTTTAACCTGGGTCTAAGAAAAAGAAAAGAAAAAAAAAACAGATACTGCAATGCACAAATGAAGGATGACATTTTGCATTATTTTGAAAATGCTCCATCAACAATCAAGATGCCACGCTGCTATGTCAGACTGTGTTATCCCCTTGGCAAGTCTTGATTGAGGGTGACTGGTCGCAGCTGAGCTAGCTGCCAGCCAGACAGCCTTGCTTGTTTAAAAAAAAAAAAAAAAGCCTCGAGGCCTTTTGGATCTTAAAGGTTGAGGCGACACTTTTGTAACAAGAAATTTCCAGGCACCCACTTGACATGATCAGAAGGAAGAAAAAAAAATGTGATGCCGTCTGTGAAGCCTTGAGATGATATCATAAATGACAGCGCAGCAAAGACAAGCAGGGGATAGAGCCAAATAATACGAGGAAGTGAGAAGGGGCTGGAGGAGGCGGCTGGCTGGGCCCTTTTTTTGGCTCGCCTCTGCTGACTTGTGGTATATATGCGTGACAAAGACAAAACAGACACACTGTCACCGACACTCGGGGAGAAAATAGATTATGTTCGTCTTGCTATTGTTGTCCCTCCTCACTCAGTCTCAGTGAAACAGGATTTAGACAGATTTGGCAGGGTGAGACAACTTCTCTGGAGGATACTCATGCATCTATGGCTCTCATCTCAGGAGTGGCAGCTCGGCAATAGCTGGGCTGCAGCTACGCAGCTGTGTCCACGAACAGTCATCTTCGTGCTGCTTTAACTATGCATTATTGTTCGGGAGAATCTCTGTACCTGCTTATATAATGCAGGATTAATTCGATCAAATGTATCAGGTCACTGCAGGACGGAAGGGGCGTATTTAGGAAAGATCCTGTCATATTTTTGCAGTGCCTGCACAAAAGAGAATAAAGACGTGCCTTTGTGTGAGATGCTTCGTGAACATGTCTTTACACCGTGGCGACAGAAGCCCCCTGCAATTTACATTGTACAGTACAACCATTTCTTTTCACCTGGTAATGATGAGGTCGTCCCGGGAGAGCACCAGGATTTATTCAGCAGAGACACTCTCCATCAGCTCTGGTGACCTGGTTATATGATCAGAGTGCTGGAAAGATTAAAAAAATATATCACAGGAAGATCGAATTAACAACATATATATGGTGGAGATGTTAACGGATTTATGCTTAGTAATCAGGCTATTGCATCTGTTTTAGGCAGCAGGAATAAATCCAGGTTTCCTGACCTTTTCTGGACCTGCTTTTGTCATAAAAGTCATGTGCATTTATAAATATATGGCATGTCATTACTTCTATAAGAGCATGAAAGGAGGCTCAGTTTCTTCAATTGGAAATTGTAAAATAATTCTAATGTCATTTGTCGTTAATATAAAGTAGGATCCTCACCCCCCGAAATTGATAAACGCTCTAAAATGTAATGCCTACAAGAGGTTCCAAATCTCACTGCTGTATGCATTAAGAATTTATGAAAGCAGAAAATTTAATGTTTTACAGTGCAGATAATGTCCGTAAATGGCAATTGCTTTGCCACCGAGTGCTTATAACTCTGTGCTCAGAAGCCGTTTAGGGAGACTGGATAGCAATTTAGGGAATTACTATAATGAACTTTGTACTTGGGGGGCTGATGGATGATGTCGAGAGCTTCTGTTTTCTTTTATAATACAATATTCTTACAGTGTCTTTCTCATTAGATGTCATTTTCGTACTCACTCATCCACAAACAAGCATAATTTAACACTGACAGGTTAAAACAGTGCATGCAGTGCCCATAATTAAAGTGTTACAATTATAAGATCTCAGGTAACACTGGTATTTTGCAACAATTCACTGAGTATACTTTCTCTGAGCTCTTTGCTCAATGTGGGTTGTAGAAAGAAGTGTGATTTTAATGAAGGATAGTGCACTCAAATGTAATGCAAATGTAACAAATGGCCATTTACTGTATCCGTGTCATCTCCACACATCCTCATGTGTTTACATATGCTGCTGTTTTCAAACTGCAGAGAGCATCTCTGACAAATGAGGCAGCCTTCAGATATGCCGGATGAAGACTGAATGATAATGAGTATATTCGAGGTGTCCGTGATTATGTAACAGAAATGAAGATGCAGAAAAAGCCAAGATTACTGAGCTGCGTGGCGCTTTGCTGCTGCCTGGTTTTGTTTACGTGCAATTAAATCAGCCTTTTCCCCCCTGAGGGTGCCTCCCTGGCAGGAGGGGAGCGGCGAATGACAGACAGATGACCTGCTCCCTATTAGCACTACAGCTTTAGTTAACTTTTTATTAGAGCGCATTAAAATGTCGGGTTTCTACCCAGTCTCTAATCGTACTCTACATGTTATTTGCACTGGAAGCAGCGTCCTTTTTTCCCCCCTTTTCCAGAGCCTGTGTTAACATAAACACCTGTGAGCCTGCCGGGATTAAGCTCGACTCACGTTTTAAACAGCTTTAAACTGTAAAACTATTCAGGGTCAGTCAGTGAAAACAATGCAAAGCTTGCTAAACATCCAAACCGGGGCACCTCACCTCGGTTTGAACTCCTCTCCTCAACGGAGGCCTCTCTGGTCACTGCATCGTGCTAAGAGGGCGAGTTCAGCTGCAGGTCTCTGTCAAGGCCACAGCGGCGTCACATGCAAGTCTTCTGAGTGATATTTCTTTTAAGCATCTGACCAGCAGGAGGACCCTGGAAGCGAAAATTGTGGCGTGAGAACTACATACACAACAGAATTAACTGCCAAATGCAAATCCGAATCTTGTACACTGAAGGTCACAATCGTGTAAGGACATGCACATTTCAAGCATACTTTCATATAGGCATGAATTGTTTTCTCTGGCTGGAGTTTTTTTTTTTCTACTGAAAAAAAATCTGTCAGCATTCAACCACAATCCTCTCTTTGAATCCTAAATTTCAATCTACTTATCCAACAGGGGAATATGACTGAGTGCACTCATTTTACATCTTGCAGTGTGCAAAATCACTATCTCTTTAGGCTCAGCAGTTCCTGTCCCAGGAGCTGTACAACCAGAAGGAATGATCCAAAGAGGGAGAGAGAGCGAAAGAGAGAGAGAGAGGGGGAGAGAAGTCAGCACTTCGAAAGCACAGACAGAGACAGAAGCAGCTGTTAGCAACACAATCACACTACGCATAAGCATCTTTTATTTAATGAGTAATACCCTTGGACTGTGCAGATGAGAATACACAAAAGCGACTTCCTGTGCGTATGCGGTTTCAGGCAAATTGTCAAAATGCAATGTGCCTAAAAGAGATTAGAGACAGAGAAGCAAATATTGAATATTCCACAACAAATGAGACACTGTTTGGAAAAAAACACACCCGTTCCACAGCTTAGTGTATGGCAAATGCAGCGAGGAGCGATGTTGCGTTGTTTGTTTGGAAGTTATTTGTCTCGATGATAACTAAACCATTCCCGCTGAAAAGTTAAAGGATGTATCATGTTTCTTTATCTTCCCCTTGAACTTGTCGACTGTGACCAGAATAATTTAGGGCGACACAAGTTAATAAAGCAATGCAAGTAGCCCAACGGGAGTTTGTTATCATTTTTATCAGCTGCAGGAGTGCCTTAGTGCAGATTAGCAAAAAAAAAAAAAAAAACAACACACAGATATTATCTATTTGGTAGTAAAGCCATTCATCAAAGTCAAACACAGGCCTGTCCACTCAGAGCAGCAGAACGGCTCGCATGCCTTCATAATGATGCACTGTAAATGTGTGTGTGTGTGAAGGGAAACCAATGTAAACAGGGAGGGTTAAAGCATAGCTCTGGGGTTTTAAATAAATACTGGCTGGGCCCGAGAGTGGCAGACAGCTTTAACACACACACACACACAAACACACGGAGCGATTGTCTCCACTGCTGACACAGAGCGTTAGCCAGCCACCGTAGTTGATGATAAAGCAGGCAGCAAAGAGCCGTCACCAACAGCGCCACAGTGCTTATAAGCCGTATCTGCTCTCCGCCATCTGCCGTGTTTGTACTATGAAGTGTTACTCACCACTTGTCATCCAGTGGCTGCGCTTGTAAAGTTAGAAATAGCTTCTGGAGCCACTTGAGGAAACAGAGAATTTGGCAACCGGGCTCAGACACTGGCAGCAATAAAGTGCATCGAGTCCCATTATGGATACAAGTCACTGGGTCACAAAATAGGAAGAGGACCAGGGCATTACTTGGATAAAACTTTTGTTCCTCAATTTGCAGTGCATCAGCAAGGTTCAAGGAAGCTCTGATCTGTGCAATTTAAACATATATCCTTTACAGACTAGATCTGAGGCTCTTTTTTTGTCCTCTTAAGATCCATATTGTGAAAGCAGTTGGGAGAGATTTGGGGTTGGGTTGGAGATAATAAGAATTGGGGCATTTATACTCCTTTGTACGATCTGTATCAAACTTTTGAGAAAAAAAAAAAAGTTGAGATAAAGTCTACAACCATCCTCAACTCTAACACACACCCTTCATTGAAATGATTGCTGTTATTGACGGGTTTACGCTGAGCCTTTGTAACCATATTCTCAGTCATCCATTCGAAATCCGTCAGCGGGGGATAATTTTCTTTAAGTCTGAGCACAAAGTATTCAGACAGATCCGTGCGTTCCAGTTTGTTTTCCACAACAATAGCTGCTCTGTCATATTTTGTCATTGTTTGTTTGCAGTTTAACTGGTTGCAAGCGGAAAAGAAAGTCAGCAAGAAAAATTGCTCGTGTAGTTCCTTCTCAGTTCTGATGGTGAGATCATGGAAATGAATGCTTCCTCCACACAAGACAAAATTAAAGTTTTTTTGTTGAAGACGAGCACACAGTTCCAGTCAGCTGTCCCGCGTGGCTCAGTGCAGCCGGGGTTTGTGTGTTTGGAGGGGATGATAAGGGATTCTCACACTCCAGGGGATAATGTGGGATTCTTTGTCTCAGGGATCAAACCGGAGCTGTGCTGTGCGAGGGATGGCGGTGGTGGGGGGGAGAGAGAAACCATCCCCATCAGTCGGTGGATGCAAAGTCCTCTGCAAATCTGCATGGATGGCTGGATGATGAATTTTTTAAATCTGAAAACCCTATACAGCATCTGAAATTTGCATGAATGGATGATGCATTTTTCAAAAGTCCTGCAGGCGTATGGCATCAGATGTGGTCTGCACAGCACTGGCACAGAATCATTTAGAATAACTCCTATGTGAAATCAATACTGTTTTGAAATCAGGTGCATAAACATCATTTACAAGTGAGGGAATAAAGCATGGTGAAATCTATCAAGTATCATTAGGCACGATGATGAACTGCACTGTGTGTGTAACCCTGACTGTGTGTGTGTGTGTGTGTGTGTGTGTGTGTGTGTGTGTGTGTGTGTGTGTGTGTGTGCGGTTGCCCACAGTGGTGTGCTGCAGTCCGCTGCCGTAGTTGAGTAAACTACATGGACATTAGCGGGCGCAGCGGCGCAACCACCGAGCCGGAGTGGATTAAAACAGCGTGCGTGTTGTGGAGAGCCACTCGACTACCGACCGTGTGACCAAAAGCGAGAAGCCTCCGTGTCCGTTACGAGCAGTTTCGCGGCTGGGAAACAGCACAAAAAGAAAAAAACAAAAAAAACAAGAGGCTCTCGGTGAAACTCAGCGCTTGCCGTGCATTGTTGTGTGAGCCTCGGCGGGAATGGCTTCATCTCCGTGCGGCAACAGTAACTTTGATTCCGGGCTGGAAATCAAAACTCGCTCGGTGGAGCAGACGCTTATTCCTCTGGTTTCGCAGGTGAGTAGCCACAAACGTTACACGAGTCATTTCAGAAGCGCTTCTAGCTACTTTTGTGTGTTTTTTTTAACAGCTGTTTTTGGGGGGGCTCGTGAGGCTAACTGTTTACCTGTTTGCATGTTTCCTTCTCGTGCTGCGTTTAAAGCCTGCCCCACGTGTGGAGAATTTACCGATCCGTGGCATCGCATTCACTCCACTTGTTATCGGCGATTATAAAACATTACAGCTCACCATTAAGCCGACTGGTATCAAGTTGCGCACAGAGATCAGAGGTCATCCAAACTTTGAACGTGTTAAACACGAGATACACTTGAGATACGGATTTAGTTGTTGTTGGGGAGAAGTTGTCAGGCTGCATAATTACATAACGCGCACTGTAAATGGGGAAGTGAAGCTGTTCCCAAGTAACAAAACTGATTCCTTGTTTTTGAACTCTCCTATAAGTTCAGAAACTTCCCTGAGAGACCAGTGCTGCCAAAGTTTTCCCAGAAGTTGTGTCCTCTGCCTCAGTCCCGAGCCGGACTGTGACTCCCACTTCTCTAATTGGGCCACTTTGAGGCACGTGCTTTGTTTTTCAATAAACACAGAAAGATGAAAGAGCCACTTTAAGGCCACTGCACCCTTTCAACAACTCCTCTCTTGCACACTCAGAAAACAGGAGTCCCAGCTCGAAAAGCACTGAGCTCAGGTCAATGAGTTAATTAATCATTTAATTGTGTGGTGGGGGCTGCAGAGCTGTTTTGTGATGCTTTTTATTTTGTATTTTTTTCATGTGCAACCATAATCTCACTTTAGGTTGTTCATTCATTACCATTTTGAGAACAATAGCAGATGATTCATTTGACTAAACTTCTGCTTTCGGTGATCATTTTCCCACAGTTGTTGCAGAGGATGAGAGAATAGGGAAATACAGTGCACGTTAATGAACAAATGTAAAAGTACAAGGCGCCAGAGTTAGCTTAAATGCTAGTTTGCATCTGTTATCCCTTTGGTGGGTCATAGACTCAAAGAAAATTAAACTCACGAGGCTTTAAAATACACAAATACAACACAATCAATCAATCAGTCAGTAATACAAAGTGCTTGATTATAAGAGTTGAAGTATTGGAGGTTGAAGTTAAGGTGCTTAAAGTGTGTATTTGGATTATAAATGCTATTATCTTCTTGTTTTGCAGATATTTGTTGTTTACTCCTCAATATATATGTTTTTTTGGTACAGATTTCCAGTAGATTTATGTGAAAATGCACTTCTTTAACTCCTCTCTGTATCTTGAGTAATGGCCGATCAACAGTGAAGGATGACTGTTGAAAAGTTTCTTCTAATGTAAAACAATATATTTTGATGCTGGAGTTTGTGTTATTTTGAACAGATTTTCTTTTTCACTGCAACTATATCAGTTATGGGTTTCCTTGATTACTAATCAGCAGCTTTAAAAAAACCACCATATTCGTCGACTTTTTGGGGGCCCCGTGGCAGGCTTCCCTCCGTGCCTGCGCGCTGACAGCCTCCCACTCTTTTCACCGGCTCATTTAAAAGATATGAGGTCATCCTGTGCTGAATGGATGTGGGTTTAGCTATCAGAAAAGGACATCTGTAATGGGGATGTGCCTTCCACGTAGGCTGCTCATTCATTTTAGATCATTTTGATTTTTGCTCATTCATAAGTACGCCCAAAAAGGATAGTTTAGGAGTTCTGGATGAGAAATCAAGGGCAAATCCATTCAAGGTTGTGTGCCTGTGGTGCAGTTAGTGCAGGACTATTTATTGCAAAGACTGCTGTAACATTGCGCAAAAACGCTCGGTGTTATCTTAATAGTATTTACTCTGCTGCAAACTTATAGTGCACTCCCGCCCGCCGACAAAAGACTTCAGTCTATAGCTTAGAGGAATGCTCTGTATACGGTAACGCCATTCAGCATATTACAGTTCACCGTTGAATAGTGGGCCTCAAGGACAATGTTTCCTAATTTTCTTTTTTTTCTCAGTGTGAGGCATGTCCCCATAGCAACAGAGCTCTGCAATGCTGAAAGAAATCACATTTCCAAGGGCCGTCAACTCCGTGTGTAATTTTTTGTTGTTGTTGTTGTTGTTGTTATAATAATGTCATGAGGAGGACAGTTGCTGCTGACCGGTACATTAGGTTCACCTGCTGCGAGTGTTTTTCACCCAGAAGGTTGCATTAAAAAAAATAATCTTTATCAGTGCAAATATGCAGAAAACGAGTTTTTAGAGCTGGAATGACAAAGTCGGTTAACAGAAGCGCCAGTAATCTCATTCTGCATCATTTCTTCTATGAGATTAGACTATTATTCTTTGGTTTTGGAACTGTTGTCTGGACAAAATAAGACATTTTAAGATGGTATAAAGTACTCTGGGAGCTTGTGATGGCTATTTTTGGACCTGAATTCATCATATATGTGAGAAAATAGACTAATTGCATCACTAGGTGTGTTGCAGTAACCTGGTTTCCCAAGTAAGGTACAAGGATTTCACATGATAGTAATAAACAGATGTATTAGTTTGTATAATAGTTTCCTAAATGTCAAAAAGTTGTGGTAACTTCCTGTCTCATACAGAAAACAATACAACAAAAAAGAACCATTGCTGCTTTATTGTTTTACTGCATCAACAGAACAACCTGAGCTTCATCTCTCTTTATATTCCTGGAATCCAAACACAAAATCTGTGCAACTTCTACGTATGACAATGGTGAATTAAAAGACCGAAGCCGAACCAAGCTGTTGTAACCCAATTACCACCTTAATGTGTGTAGGATAACTCAATTGCAATGTTTATGTGACATTTGTGAGAATCAGTATTGCCTTACATAACTGAATTATTATAACTTAATGGAAACACAACCGGCTGCGAGGGGCTCTGTCGTGCAGCTTTTCTTCTTAAGGAGCTTTGTATGTATTTGTGTGCTGTACGGGTCATTAGATAACTATCAAGGAGGAAATGAAAAAAGGCAGCGTCGGTGGGAAAAAGCCGGCGTTTGATAAGGTGTCATGTTGTGCACTGTCCTCTTCTTTTATTATTCCTCTCCTCTCTCCTCTCCCCTCCCTATGACGTTGGTATCCTCAGGCCTCGGTTATCAGCTTCACTCCCACCAGGGTGTAATTATAGGCCTGGGAGACTCCCGGCCTCGCACTACGTACATAAACACAAACTAGACAGATACTTGCACACGGTCCCACCCACATCTTTTCTTTTCATGCTTGCGTGTTCACCTGTCATACCGATTCCTTGTGTGTGCATTTACCTTTCTGACAGTAGGTCTAAATGTCAACTCCATTCCCAGTGTTACATCTGCTCTGGAGTTTTTTTTTTTTTTTTGCATTTCAAATTATGTTTATATGTGTCTGGGTTCTGTTTTCATAATGGACCACCTGGACGCTTTTGCATCCTCCATCATTTTGACTATTCTTTTTCCTCTTCTTCTCAAAACAGAGGATTCTTAATTTAGCAGAAACACTTCTTTCCCCCAGCTGGAATCTGCCCGATGTGTTTTGCCTCACCTTCGTCAACAGACTTGCACCGAGGGCCACGGCGGGGCTAATGAATTGCTCTGGTGGTGGTCAAAAATGTAATGGGCATCACACAGAGAGAAGGGAAGCTAAAGCGAACATGTCTGCTGGTTGTGTGTGTCCTACCTGTGATGTGGTCTGTAGCCAGCTGGAAGGCAATTAGCAATAATCTGGCTGCTTTTTTCCTGGAGATCCAATTCCTGTTTTGAAGTGGTGATTAGTGAAATAACAGTTCTGTTCCTGGGCTGTTATAATTGAGGTGTGTTTTCCTTTTTTTAAAAACGCAGCAGCCCGGTCCGGAGTTTGCGGACACGGTGGTCCGCGCTGATGAGGTGCAAAGGTGTTGTTTTGAGGCAAAGACGTGTGGGAAAGAATAGGAGTCAGGGGAATAAAATCTAAGACTTTGATCAGATTGGTGCACGTTTAAACACTTGTGACACCCCGGCCTTGTGATTACATAGCTCAGCCGTCTCCATCATTTTTCTTCAGGACTAAGCCAGGAGTTTCTTAAAAGATTTTCTGCTATAATTGGGCCTGGAAAATCCGTTCTCTGTCCAAGTTTGTTAGCATCGACTTTGTCATGCTCGCAGGGGTTCTGTGGTGCTTGCAGTTTCGCCTTCTGATGTTCTAAAGAGCTGTGGGTAAAAAAAAAAAAAAGATTTTCCATGTGCATTCTGCTCACAAACGGGATTGAAATGGCATATTTATTACCCAAACAAAAGCTCAGTGGCAGTTTTGAGGATGTGATTTGCTCCAAGCTTTACCATTTTTGTCATATAAATTCTGCATTAAACAAAACGCTGACAACAAAGGGGCCTCCGTAAACGCACTCCTAACTTTAACGGCTCTGTAAGCACAAGCATCAGTCAAATTTTCAGCCTTGCCTCTGGAAATATTGGAAATGGAGTTTTATCGTGCGACCATTTCCCTTCTCTCGCTGTGGTAAAGCGGCATGACAAACGTCCAGGTTGTGAAGTTTTTTTTTTATGTCCAGACAGAGAAACATTACTGTTGCCACGAGCCCTAACAGATCTGCTTCCTCCCGCCGTATGATGATAATGAAGACAAATGAGTCTCTGGCATGAAAGTAGAAACCACAGGAGGATTACAGTAGTAGCCATGCATGCATGTGCATACACAATCCAAAATGTTGCCTGAACCTCACGTTGAATTGGTCAAGATAACACTGTATTGTGTGTGTGTGTGAGCGAGAGGTGTGAGAGATGCCTTTGTGTGTCTCTGTATCAGCATATTTGGTGTCTGCGTGCTCCGGCATGTGTGATTGTTTGAGAAACCACAAAGACATGTGGTGCCGGCGTCGCGGCTTTCAACCTGCATTTTGTGTTTTGCCGCTATAACTCGTCACCTTTGGCAATCTTTGTGGCCACAACACTGGTGCGTCTGATAACACTTTTCCCGGTCCGGCACCACGGGGCCACCCGTTTTCCTGTTGCGCCCATATCAGCGGAAGATTCGGCCAACACGTCCACCGACACTCATTCGCCTCAGTAGTGTTTATGCGTCCTCTGGCAGAGCGTGCGGTTCGGTGTTTTGTTTCGGTGACCCTCGGTTCAAACATCAAAATGTATGATTCACAGCGAGCCTGACTCACGTTATTGTTGAATAATTGAGGGTCTGAGGCGAGTCCTTGTTCAGCGGTAGGTAGTAAACACAGTCGAAATGAGACGTAATTCCACTCAACTCCCCTTGTTTTATAGTAAAGTGGTTGCATTAGTCAGCTAACTTTGACAATTTAGGGAATTCAGATTCTCTCTTCTGATGATTACGCTCACTCCACTAAAGCTCCCACCTTCGCTCTCACATTTTCTTTTTCTTTTTTTTTGCATCTCTATGACACACACACACATGTGCAAGGCTTGAATGACCAGTGCTTCCCCTCTTGTCCTCTCTGTTGAGCTCTTCTCACTATTGCTATCAGGGGAGTCATTACACATCGCTGTTCTCTTTAAGTGCAGATAAAAGGGTCTGTCTCACATGTCGATTCATTGACCTTTCCTCGGCTAATATACTTCCAGATGAGAAAAGTGTGTGCTTTCGTGCGGTTGCTCATTCAAATGTGTGCGATTGCGCGCGTGCACCTCTAAATAACCCGACCCGCGAGTCACCCAGACGGAGCGACGGAGTTAACTTAATGCTATCGCGCCCTCTGCAATTTAAGTTGTTTGAAAGCTAAAGATAATGCTGAAAACTGCCTTTAATTGTCTCGAGGAAAGCGTCTACCTCCGACCAAGATGTATTGCTGTGGCTGGGAGGCTGATAAAGTATTGATTAAACACCCTTCCACACTATCACAGAGCCTCAAAGTGGCATTACCTGTGCTCGCATTGCTCTTCCTTCCTGACAAACAAAAAAAATGGAAAGCAATTTTAGGGACCTGTTGTTAAAAAAAAAAAAGCGGGGTTCTGTAGTAGTTTTTGCAGGGAGTTTGGTTTAATTTAAGGTTTTGTGATATCAAACGCTGAGATTCCTGCCAAAGCAAGCAGTCGCTAATGGGTTCTTATCCGCACTAACCAGGACGTTATCTCTGCACAAAGACGTTGCCATTGATTTTTCTTTTTCAAATGCTATTTTTAATTCCGTTATCACCGCAAACAAAATTCAATTCACCACAGCTCGCTGTCAGAATCACTCTTCATCATGTTCCACCTATATATATACCCCGAGTACCAGGTCCTCCAAGACCTGCAAAAGGCTATTAGAGGCTTAGGCATTCTTGTTTAGTATCAAGTGACTGCCTGGCCCATTACCAGCCTGTATTTACAGTATATTCTTGGTTTATGATGATGAGATAGTGATGAGACATCTCATAAGTGTGAGCGCACACAGGAGGAGATCTCTATCAGTGGGGATACGGTGCTTAATGTAGCGTGGGGTTCTGCGCTGTCCGGCCTCCCTGGAAGCGTCACGCGGATTGAAACGGATGCATAAACACAAGCCAGAAGCGCAGACAAGGACACACTTCTTCACATTAATTACTTTTCAGTCACACGGGAGCCGTCTGTGAACCTAAGAGAAACGGAGCGAGCTGCAGCTGGTAATATTTAATAAGGCGGCAAAAACACAGTTTGAGCTACAAGTTTGTAGCTCAGAAAAAAACAATTTGGCTTCTCCCTTCCGGCGCTGTGACAGCAGGTACAGAGATGTAAGGATGGACAGAAACACGACGCGTCACCGTACACGCTGTCAGGATAAAGGAGACTCGGGAGTGAGACAGAACAGGCCACTTACTGTAATCTTGTAGGCATGCACTCTCGCATTCGCCTTGTCATGTATCGCCAGAGATATCACGCAGCATGTCTATATTGTCTGCTGCCCGGACAACCGCAGGTAAACACATCACTACTTGGCAGGCAGCTGTTTGTCTCCCATTGCTTTTCCTGTTGGCGCTTCCTTGGCTCGGCGTAGCGATAATTCTAGTCTTGAGCGCATGACATTGACTGGGACAGTTGTTCGCACTGTGGGGTTTTGAGGCTTGCATCGGGAAGCTCTGCAAATTATGATCAAGGCTGGAAACTTTGCCAGTTATGCAGTTCCAAAAAAAAAAAAAGAAAAAAAAAGTTTCATAAAACGTTGCATAAACATGCAGCGTGCCATCTTTACAGAAAGAAAAATCAAAAGCTGCCTTGGAATATTTATTTTTGCATCTCGTCCTCACTGAAACTGTTACACGGCGTGTTCGTTCTTGTGGTTTTCGCGATACGATCAGCCAGCACTTCATAAAAAAAAAAAAAGCCCCTCATGGTTCTCTCATATAAACAGCAACATCTTGAAGAGACAACTTTTAAAAAATGGGAAATTAGAATTAGGAGTTCTGCAATGACGCAAAAAAAAAAAAAAAGATAAATACTCCTCTTTGTTTTGCGTATGAATATTATCAGAATTCTTGAAGTGCACTTGTCTCATGATTTTTATCTTTTAAGGTCACACAAAACAGAAATATCTGACAGTCATCCCAAAGCTGTCCGAGTCATTGTGTTTGTTCGTCTCTCCCTCTCCGGCAGCAACGTTGCTGACTGTACCACAGAGGAATCCTTTAGTCTGGCTTGTATGTGTTAATTGCTTTCTTCGAGCGTCTTTGAACTTCTCCCCCCTCGATAATGAGTTCTTTTAAAGAGATGAGGTTTGACATGACAGAACAAAGAGAGTGTGAAGGACACAGAGAACACAGAATACCAAACATTTTCTTATCTTTTTTCCTAATTCAGAACAGTCGGAAATTACCAATATTTAAAGTTTTGCTTTGTGGCACCAACCTTCTCCCCACTGTACGCGTATACATGATGAAGTGTTGTTGCTGTGCTGCTTTTGTTGGTCATCTGATATAATACATTGGATTGAAAGACTTTTGACTTTGTGCGATGATATCTCTTCAAGTGAGTACAACTTTTAAGTACTGAGCACGCACTGGATTCTTTCACTTTGTGAGGTGACTTCAGGGTGTTGCTGTGAGGAAGTATCAGTATGTAAGATGCTGTAGCACCTTGTTTGTATGCCTTCCGCCCTTCCTCTGTTGCTCTGCCCAATTTCCTGATTTTGTTTTCATGTCACACACCTTACTCGCTTGCTCTCTCGTTCCGTCTTCAGCCTTGTGCTTACTTTCTCCTCGTCTCTCACTACTTAGCCCCCCGTTTTCTCACTTTTAATCTCAACCTCTCCAGAGAGTCCGGTGTCCCTGTATCACCTCATTAATTATGCAGTCTACTGAAAACCTAGCCACAGGCTACAGGTAGTGCACAGAGCTGAAGAGCTCAGCCTTACCACTTCTATTTGAATCTCCCCTTTCTTCTTCTGCTGTGCTGTAAACTGAGACATAATCCTCGGCCGTGCACCTACTCTGAAGAACAGCAATAGCATGTGACCAGCTGAGCCAGATTTGGCTGTCGCTTTTTTTCTGACACAGAATACCCGAAAGTGATCAAAATGGTGGTGTTCTTGCCGTCTTTTGTCTGACCGTCGCATATCTTCGGGGGGAATGTTTTTTGAAGCCAAGGCGGTGTTGAAAGCACAACTGTAATGAGATAGGATCTTAAACATTGTGAAAAGACTGCGCACCAAGAACAGGACAATATCATTTTAACTTGATACTGATGTGATTACATAGAAGTGGTGCTCGGAACAAATCGGGTTTTGTTCTCGAATACGGTGCACAATGGAACTGTAATTATCGCACCCAGATTTTCACAGGCTATTTTAAAGCTGGGCGTACAGTATGCAGTAGTGTAACTGAAAGGGAAAAAAAAGACTGATTTCTCTTCCAGTATCCCATTATGGGAGGCAGTCAACCAGTTTTGCTCGTAGGGGTTCTTTGCATCATGTTTTCTGCTTTGAAAGAGGATGAGACATCAATATAAAGGCAGCTGTTTTGGCAGTTTAATCAGCCAAAAAGGGAGTTTATAAAGCACAGATTCAGTCTGCTGCAGATGCATTTGTCCTTTAGTTCAACTCTAGTGGTATACGTCCCTGATCAATAGCGTGGGGAGGGCGTTCTCACGTCGTCGCTGTTTCTGGATGACTGATACCGGTGGGTGACAGTCAGCAGGGAAACACAGTGTTCACTTAATGGCACATACTCTAAGCGCCAACACCTATAAATAAGTTAAAGTCATTCACCTATAAATAAAGTTCCGGTTGTTCTGGATATTTCTTTGGGTCTCTTATTTGAACAGCTGAAAGGAGCTTTTATGGAGCTGATGATATGAAAGCCTTACTTGTGTTCAAGAGCCCGCTGATTGAGATGAAAATGAGATTTTATTCTGGGTTTTAGGGATCACTTCCTTGTGTATTTAGCTCCTGGTGCTGGTTCAAATAAATGATTTTGAGGTTTGAAATAGTGCCGCAGCCACTTGAAGACTTGGGTATGTAGTGAAAGCGTGTTCCCTAAGCCCCCTATGAATGTGTTAGAGAGTCTGTGTGTGTCACAACACAGGCCATTATGCAGTCTCAAGTCAGGGGGGGCTGCATTCCTTCAAGGGCTCGTGTTTCGTGCTTCTCTATCGGTGTGTGCAGCGTCTGAAATTGTGGCTATGTATTCTTTATAGGGGGCATCATGAGTGGGGTCAAAAGTCAAAGTCTCTGAGGGTGTGACCTTCATGCACTCTATACCGGCTGCTGTGCATGAGTTAGTGCTCTTCCTCCCCCCCGCCCCCGAGGGCTTGAGCTTTCTTTCACTTTCATCAGTGAGTCATCCTGCTCAGCCGTTATCCGTCTGCATCTGATGTTTGGTTTGACACACTTCATTGATTTATTAATTCACTTTTTAAAGTCCCTTTCAGTTTAAATGTCAAACCTTCAAGACCACATCCTCAGAAGTGTCCTTTTTTTTCCCCCCTCCTCCTCCTCCTCCTCCTCCTCCCTCCGGGTCAGGATTCGTCTCGCTCTGTGGATAGTTTGTAGGTATGTAGAATTTTTTATTCCCACACCTGACGTCTTATCTTTCCATCTCTCTTTCTTTCATCTGGGAAGAAGTCTTTAAAACTACACTCCCGGAGGCGACTTGAGAGAATTATTTCCCCTTTTTTTGATCCTCCACAGGTGGCTCGGGATCATTTTTGTGGTCATTTGGCTTCTTCATTCAACAATAACAAGGCGTATTAGTGTGGAGGAAAGCCTTTGTCAGGTGTATTAGGTCAGCATCAACCAAGCAGCCATTGCAGTCACTCTTTTTTTTTGTTTTTTCATCTTGCAGCACATGCTATCGCTGAGGGAGGCTGTCACAGAGCCTGGTTAAGCCACTTTCACACACTGTTCACCGCACACTATTATTTGTCCATTACTTGTAATTACCCATCATGATGACTGATGGAATGTTTTCGAGGCTGAGTTGGCAAGCAGTTAGGATTATCCTGTTGAGGACTTTATACAATTACCCAGTCATTAAACACGGCTCAGCGTGAGAACGACCTGAGGGGGGCGACGTGCCAACGGCTTCGTCGTATTGTTCGCACCTCCAGGTTGTTTGGGCTGGCTGTCGTCGTCTCGCTATCCAAGAAAGTGGCTCGAGGATGAATGTTCCGAGCGACGGCTGCCGCTTTGTGTCAGCGCGGCCCGAGACCAAGCCGACTCAACCGTGTCGAAATCTCGTACGCCACTCGCTTTGTGAGACCCTTTTTTTTTTTTTTACACGCTGACGATGATTAGAGGTCGCCATCTCTAATTCTCTTGACTCTTTTAGCTTGTACCTGCGGTTTCATCTAAATGATGTTGGCCGATGATGGATCTAGAGATACGTCTCTTGACAGGTTGTTCCGATTGACAGTGCCGCCTCTCTGGGGTTTACACAGGTACTCATCAGTCTTTTACTGGCAGCCCAGGAGATCCTCACTGAGGTAATTGAAGAGCAGAATGGCGAGTACAATAGAGCCTCATCAGGAGCTAGAGCATGCCCTTTTCATGTGCTTTCATATCAGGTTTCAACGGCACAAAGAAGTCTTGGAGAAGAACAATCAAGGTTTTGGAGCTCGATAGCGAGAACAAAGTAGAAACGGTGCTCTGGGCCACGTTGTCCTGTTTGGTGGGTCCAGAGGCTTCAAAGAACAAGATTGGTTACAGCCTATGTAAATTTTTTTTACCATTTCCCCTTGTGTCTTTTGAAGGTGTTTCATCTCACAAGGTGAAACTGATCTGAATTATTCAACTTGTCGGAGAAAATTGTTTTCATGGCTGACTTTGTGCAGCTTGCCTGCTCTTATACCCCAAACAGAGCCCCGTACACTGTGAGATTGTAGGGTTTAGTTATTCATTGTTTTCATTTTTGGTCTGTTAATGTGTACCAACAACAGGCCACATCTACAATTCTCTATTTTCTTTGCTTCTCCCCCTCCTAAAGTGTAACTACTTGTCCAATTATATGAAAATTCTTTTCCAAACTGCATGTTAAAATATGACTCTGTGAAGCATCTAAGCAGAGGCTTCTGATTTATGCTGCTTGGAAGTTCTAGACTTCCCCTCCAATGTCACCAGCAGCTGAATCTGATTGAGAGATTGAAAGACCTCACATATACATGTCATCTGTGATGTCTCAATGTTTTCCTGCTGTGTTTTTGCTTCCTTTGTTACATTTGCCCGCCAGATTAAACAACTGCCGTGTCCTCGTAAAAGGCTCACCCACGGAAAAAGCACGAAGACAGGCGTCCCTGTGAAATAACCTGGTCTTCTATGGAACAAAGAGGCCAGTGTAGCCTGGAGAAATCTGTGACTGCATATGGTGTACATTTCCAAATGGGTGGGATCTCATCTGCATCGGCCCGCTGCCTGGCTGGCCCAGAGATGTCTTTGATATTGCGTCTTGGATGTTTTGCAAAAAAACTTAGATCAAAGATGTCTTTGCTGTCAGGCTGGCTGTCTTGGTTTCACCATTATAACTGTTGGATCCATGTAAAATGTATTACCTCCAAGTGAGAAACTCGGTGTCATCAGTATCTGGTGTTGTTTCTGTCTTTTTGGAGTTTGATGTGAAGTTGAAGTTTCGAAGCTGACATGACTTGCTCACTCTGTGGGAGAGAGTATGCCTCTTGGCTACTTTCAGCGGATGAGGTTCAGTCTTTACATCTTTTTGATAGAAAACTGACAATTTGTACTTTGCTTATTTCGCTCCATATGAAATATTTGTCAAACTGTTTGTTATCAGTGTTGTTCAACTACAAGCAGTTTCTTTCCATTCCAGGTGCAATCACTGATATCATCACCCACAGACTGTAAGGAATCAGTTTAATCTGTCTTCAGTTTATGAGCTGGATTTACACTAATGAAGCACCAAAGGAGACATCTTTGATTTATTGATTCATTACTTGTCATAGCATAGTGAAGGCAGCGGTATGGGACCACACCGACTACTTTCATTAAAATTGCTGCAATCTGTATAACAAGTGCAGAAAATATCAAGTTCAGCTGCAAACTCTTGATGATCCAGGTGGAATGAGGTTTTATACATTCATTATGTATATGTTTAGAGTACCAAATAAGTCCATTTTGGCTCATTAGAGTCACCTTTTTATACTTGAGAAGCGGAGACCTGAATCTATTCTGCATCTTCTGCATCATGAAGGATAGCGAATTCTCCCAGGCATACGGTCGAGGTGCTACAAAATAATTGATCAAAGTCCTGTTTGACCAGCATTCACAATGAGATTTAATCTTAAAATTTAGATGAGAAGCCGCCGTGCCCAAGCCAGCAGCCGGTTAGCCTCAGCACACAGAAGAGAAACAAACCCGGCTATGTCCAAAGGTGAAAAAAAACAATATTAAATCCAGCAGCCAGTGGCTTCAACACTCACTCATTAACATGTGTATCTTTGTTTGCTTAATCCCAAGTATATCACTGCCCCTGGCCAAGAAATAGTTTGTTACATAACCTAAACAGCTAGATGTTCTTTTAGAATTGATTAAGCCAACAAGATAAAATGTTATTTACTCAGCTGTAGAGGTGCTGGTAGGGGAAGTGTGTCTGGTTTGTGCAGAGCAAGACTAGCTGCTCTTTAACCTCTTCAAACCCAAACAGTGCTGGTAGGGGAAGTGTGTCTGGTTTGTGCAGAGCAAGACTAGCTGCTCTTTAACCTCTTCAAACCCAAACAGGTACAGGGTGTATTTTTGTTCTTGTCACATTTCTACTCACTTTTTTTTCCTCTGCAAAATACAGTCCTATATGGAAACAGCACGACCATGGGTAGAAGTAGATACGTCAAAAGTGTGTTTTGTGTAGCCTGGCATCAACAGCGCTTTATAAAGAATCTGCAGGCTTTACCAATAGCAGGATAAAATCCACATACTATAGCTATTTTACTGCTTTTATTTTTAATTTGCTTTCATACTTGTCTCCTTTCTGCTCCGTTTAAACCGCCTGCAGTTCAGGAAAACAGTCCTTGAATGTTTGTTAGGTGACAGTTGGTTGCAGCTGAGTGGCTTGACGGTTGTGCTTTTTTAAAAGAATCTGGTAAATGAAAACTGTTGACAATTTGTTTTTTTGATGAAATGCGTGGAATAAAGTGAGTCTGACTTAATATCACCATTTTGTTCTTAGATTAAGATAAGTAGTTCAGAGGCCATTGGAAAGTTGAAAATCTGACACTGCCTAATGCTTTTACGGTTTTATTCTCTGATGAATGGATGATTTTTCTTTAAAACATGATGCACTTCAATCCCGCCATTGGGTCTTGGGGTTCAGAGGCTTTAACCTGCAATTAAAGGAGAACAATATCGGTGTTCTCATCTGACTCTACTGAATATCATACAAAATGTCTGACTATTTCTTTATGTATTTCTCAATGCTTTCATATGCAAACAGGAACGTTTGCCCCTAATGGCTGCATGGGAAGTGCCACTTGGGAAGCTTTTAGATCATGTTCATAAAGTGCTTCACCTTTGACGCACGTGTTCAATTCGTAACTGACAATAAATGCAATGAAATCAAATTTTTGGAATTCAATAGTCCCCTCTCCAGTGACTGTAAAGGGCTTTAAAGCAAAACAAGGTCATGAACCACAACAGCAGTTTGTACCATGGTCTGGTGCTCTGCAAACAGAGAAGATCGATTCCCTCTTCTCCCCTTCCCATCTTAGTTAACCTTGGCTTGTGGTTAACAGAGCAAAAATTGATCCACAGCCATGTTGTGTTTGTCTACCCCCCCCTAGCAAGGACTACTGAATCAGAGGTCAGCCTCACTCACACGCTGCCTCATCTCGTCCATCCCCCGGTGTAACCGCTAACGAAAAAGAGAGCAATTTCTCGGGATGTTTTTAGGTAAAGTAGAGTTTAAGGCTCCTGTTGCTTTGTTTCCTCTGTAGCTCCGCTCAGCCAGGCCTTCTGTTTTTCTCAGCCTTAGCTGTCTGCCCCGTTTCCTTATTTACTGTACGTCCTCTGCCATTCTCCCGCCTATCTCTCCATCACAGCTGTCCATCTGTTTTTCTCCCAGGTTTATCATTCTCCCTTATCAGCCGCTGGTTCCTCTGGGCTTCCTGCACCTCATATCGGCCTGACTGATTACACTGTAGCAGTGCTTTGCTTTCAAGCGAGATTATATGTTACTGTCAGTGCGTGCACTAACAAACCAGGTCAGCTGGGTCTCATTTCTCCCATAAATAGGTTTTTTCTTTTCCCCCAGTTAGTAACACATCCACTCAAATGTCTAATAAGTCTCCCGTACACATTGGCACCAGACATTTTAATAACAGTGTAATATGTCTAATAAAAGATAACTGTTTTAATAAAGATTGATTTGATTCGCCTCATCAAAATTTGTCATACCATAAACTGCCACAACCTCAGGTCAGAGTGACTCTGGAGAGCTCTCCGCTCAGCAGACTCAGTGGGTCCACTTAAGACTTGATAGATTTCCCATTATTTTTAGACAGCAGTGATGGAGTACACCAGGTAGCACACGGCCATTTCTGCTTTCCTTTGAGCTTCTTGCTTCCTGAGTGGAAACACTACCCCAAGTATGGCACACAAGTGGTAAGCCAGCGCGCTGCATAGCTCCCCCTGAGAAGAGACGAATACTTCTTCATGTGAAACAATCACAAAAATGTAATCTGGGCCATGTTTCCATCCCTCTATTTGGAAATCCGTCTCAGAGATGTTTGAGAGAGGCCACGAACACTTGAACCGCGGCAGAGCGCCGGGGATCGATGCCAAGCCGTTATACCAGGCAATAAGTAGGATTATATTTGTCATTTATTTGACAGTGAATGGTCCCTTGGAAAATATGAGCCCAGTTTATTGGTTTGTCTGCTGTGTGCCAACCTTGCAATCTATTCTGTTGTTCTTGCCTTGGCTCGTCTGCATACACGTGAACGGACGGAGCTGATTGACCGTCAGACCGCCGTAGTAGTAAACAGCCAACTGCTCTGCAGCAGCTGCAAAGGAAGCACCCAAGGGCCTCGACTCAGATTCAGTGTATGTTTCTTGCTAACGTTTAACTTACTCTAGCTTGATTTATTTGCCCTACAAAGAAATGTACTTTTGACATTGTTTTGAAGGCTGAGCCAAAAAAAAAATAAAAAAAAAAGTTAGCGGGCAAATCTGCGTAGTCAGCACACGGAAAATTTTGATTGATATTCTCATTGTTAAATTGCTTTAAGTGCTTTGTCCAGTAAAACATATCTGCATTTTTCATTATATTCAAGGGGCTCCTTGTTGAGTCAGCTTAATCTAGCCAAGCCTGAGTTCCTTTACACACACACACCAAAAAAAAAAAAAAAAATGATGATGCACACTGCAGCAGCGCTCGCTGTTGTGCCGTGGTGCGACAAAAAAAAAACTAGAAGAGGGCCGAAAGAGTATCGCGTCTGACACGCTGGGCTCGCCGCGAGTCACACGAGGAAACATTTCGGTCGACTACTCAAGGGTTAGATGCCACCTCAGCTTTAATGGAAAAGTCACGTCACCTGGAAAGATTTAACCGGAAAGTGATAAAAGTTTCTAAAAACGTATCTGCACCAGAATAGTGATTAAAGGTGGTTCGGTTTGTCCTTCAGACCAAAGTGATGGAATTTGAGCCACTAAAAAACGTGTCCTGTGTTGAAAGTTAACAGCTAAAAACCTTTTTTTTGCCTCAGTCTATTATAAATTCTCCTATGGTTACCAAAGGAGGGGGAAATATTCAAATCTTCTTTCTTGTCAAGGGTTAAATAAATGCCACTCTGTCAGCTCAGCATTGCAAGATTGAAAACACAAAAAGAGCCTGTGCAAAGGTAATATAATCTGCATTCCAGCATCTCTAAAGCGCCCTATGTGACATGTTATATCTCATCTGTATATGTCATACACAGCCTTGGGTGCTAAAATGATAGATGTACATAAAAGAAGATGAAAAACAAGCTCTCTTAGGGCAACTTTAAACATCGATGCATGGAGAAATGTGGAAGAAGAGTTAGTAGATGGAATGTTTTGCTCAGATAATGCCCATGTGTACTCATGACTACCAAAGAAAATAATATTCTCGTGCATGTGGAAAGGCAGCATGAAAAGTTGCAAGTCACTGAAAATATATTTAATGCACCAGTCAGTCAGTCTCTGCACAACTCTCTCTTTGGTTAGCACACAGAGGAGATACTGTCAGAGCATGAAAAACTCGCTATATGTAGGTCTCAAGGCCGAGGTGAGCCACCGCCTCGGGGCGCTCTGTATCTGATGCTGACCCCCACAGTATATTCCTAGGCTGCGTCCCCAGGTACAGCAGAGAAGGGAGCAGGTGAACAGTTGAGACAGCCCGGGTGAGTTGGGCCCAGCAGTTACGCTGCGTTCAGGGCACATCTCTCCTCTCCTTGGTTGACCCCCTCCCTCCTCCCCGACTTTCTCTTTGTCTCTCTCTGTTTCTGTCTCCCTCCCACCTACTATCCAGAGAATTACGTGAGCAAGGAGGAATGAAAAGACGTATTGTGTTCTGTTGAATGCGAGCTGTGTGTGTGTGTGTGTGTGATATGTGTGTATGTGTGTGTTTCAGGGGCTGTCTTTTTCGCTACTCGACCACTTTGCAACTATGCAGACATCGTGGCCTTGGCGTGCCACAGTGGTCAAAGGAGCGAGGACCACGCTCTAACCGGCATTATATTTACCGTCTTTTTCTGTATGTCAAAGGCCAAAGTCGCACGTAACACACAAGCAGCATACTTCTGTGACGTTAGTGGCGTCATGTGCTGCCGAGGAGTTGTTTTTCTGAAACGTTCACCCTTGTACGCCCAGAGTTTTACTCACTGGATGTTGTAGAAAGCGAAACTTAGCCTCGTGAAGTTGCACCAAACATCTTGCAACAGAAAGTTTTGCTACAGAGCTTGTAATGTACAATCAGTAGTTTGTTAATTAGTTAGTTAGTGGTAGTTTATTTCATTCATTGACTAAACAAAAAAGCAATTCAATACAAACGTTTCCAACTTCTGAATGAAACAGGAGCAGAAAGATGATAAACTTATGTAATCTGCCCCTTTATAACAATCAGATTACAATAAACATTAAAAACAAACAATGGCTATGAAACTCTCACTAAGTTTTCTCACATAACATCACTGTGATACTCTTAATTCATTCATTTGTATTTTAATAATATACTGGATTTCATTACGTTTTTGAATCATGCATATGGTTTAGATTCTTTTGATTCCTTGTCTAGATTGTTCCATAAATTGACCCCTTTGACAAAAAATGCAACGTTCCATTAATCTGGTCCTAAATCTTGATTTTATGAAGATCTCTGTTCCTTTTAAGTTATACAGTCGTGACTTGATAATCCGACCCTTAACAATCCGAAAACCTTGCTGACCGACAGGTTTTTAGGAAAAACAAACGGAACCCATTAAAAACAGCCTTAACATACCGAAAGCCTTGGATTCCGACTCCGACATGATATTTTATGTCACAAATAAGGATAATGGCGTATTACAATCCAACAGATTGGCTGTTCAGACTGATGTTCAGACTGCAGGACTTAATGTTCAATTCAGATTTTTTTTGTGAAATCTGATTTTTCTGCGAGTTTGTTCACATTTCCAATTAAACACGACTTGTATGTGATCTGCTGTGTGAACTTCATACGACCCAAAAGTGTCCCGCATGTGCAAAAGAGGACACGACGACGCCACACGCAGCGAGCGTGCTCAGTGTTTACGGAGGTAAACATCCACCACTCTCTTGCCACCACCGATGGTGGAAACAGAACTGTGACCGCTAACTAAACTGGCATGTGCGCTTCGGCCACTTCCGCCCCGTTGGAGCGCACCACCGGGGTGGAAGTGAAATCCAGTGATGAGTAGTGTTCTAACACTAGTTATTATAGCCATAAACAATGAATATAAACAACAAATGAGCCTTCAGGCATCAAGCACTCCTTGTATCTCGACCTCCGTCTTGACAATCCGACAGCCTTGCTATCCAACATAAAAGAAGGTTTTACATTAGTGTCGGATTATCAAGTCACGACTGTATTTACTTTCCCTTTTTGCAAATCTCTTCTGGACACTGACTGGTAAAAAAAATCATTTGTGAGCGTTATAAATAATTGGCAGACCACTATAATCTACTACATCATGAAATTTCAACCATTTCAACTGAAGGAATAATGGCTTTGTTGGATCTCTACATTTCGACTGATTATTCTTATGGCTCTTTCATAGTTTTTTTTTTGCTCAGCCAATGTGAATCGCATGCACTGGCGTTAGGATTTTGTACTGAATTCTCAGTTCAGTTCTCATTTTGTATCGCTAGAAATGTGCACGCAGCACAAAGAGAAACTGCCAAGAATCAAAAGCTGCTATTGGATGTCTGCACAGATTTCTAGTCTCACATTCTTATTCTTTAATCAGAAAAAAAAAAATCCAAAAGCAATCCTGTTATGTAGGGAATGCTCTCATATTCTTCTATTCAACTTCTGAGAAAAATTTACATTTTTGTTACGTTAAAAGAAACTACATTCCTTACAAATGTGTATTTAAAAAGTGTTATATTGGCGTCATGAAAAGATCTCACACCCCACTGAGTCAAAACGGGTGTCTCTTTTTAAATCCGATATACTACGTGTCACTCGGAGTCACTAAAGAGACATGATACTCTGTCGTGGGTCCTTCTTGAGTAGCTGCCTTTGCGCACCGGGATTCAGCTAGTTACTATTCATCAGCGATAACCTTTCTCGCCGATGTTTGCTGTGGATTCAATCTGCCTGTCCACATATTCAAATGTCAGCTCTGATTGCTGAGCCAAAGATTGAAGGCCAAAGAGTGCCCTTTTCTCATGCAGCTCCAACGCCGTACAGTCTGATAGAAATCCAAACTCATTCAACTCGCTGCTGTATTCCGTTCAGGTTGTCTTCACTATCTGCAGGCTCTTCTCTCTCTCTGTTTGCCTGCAAGCCTCATTACACCCCCTCTTCTCTCTGTCTACCTCCATCAGCGTCGTCGTACCCCCCACCCCCCCCACGCTGTCTCATCGGCTGTTGGCATACGTGAGCGAGTGGGCTAAGGTTCATGTCATGTGCTCGTCTTCTGATTTGCAGCCTTTGTCACATGTCGCCCGTTTCCCCATCCATCATGTTTACTATCTCCGTCCACCGCCACCGGCTCAGCGAGCTGAGGGCTCACCGGCATCGAGCGGCTCGAAAACATGACAGTCAAAAACAAAACCGGTGATTATGGCTCGCCTGAGCAGTAATAGCTTTCTGTACTTGGGGATGTCTAAGTATTCCCCACAAAAAGCAATGCGCCACTTCTGAAATCCAAGCAGTTTTTGTTTTTTATTTTTTTGCTTCTGTCTTCATTTTTTTTGCACGTATAATGTCCTGCACCTCCTATAGAAACAGCACAAACATAGCTAGAAATACAGAGAAATCAATTTTTCTTTTGTGCAGTTATAACACAGGTATAACACCATAAATCTGAAATGATAAAAGTGGAATTTCTTAGATTGTTTATTTTACAAAAATAGGAAAAAAGAAGCTGGAACCAAGTGCCCAGAAATGTCACCAATACTTGGGGAGAAAAAATGGATTCTACATTATTATTATTATTATTATTATTGCGTATTTTGCTCCTTACATTTTTAATTTGTTTACCTACTTCTGTTTCATGTAAGCATCACCCGCAGTTCAGTCAAGTTCAGCCAAAAAGTTCCTGAATTTTGAGTCACTGATTTTTATTTTCTTAAATTTAGTTTTTTCCAGGCTGTGGGTAATAAAAAATGATTACTTTTTTAGGGCAAATATTTAAATAAGACATGAAAATGAATAACTATTAAAGTTTGAAGTCTTAACTTTGTCCTGATTAAATCCTTCCTCACCCCTGATGCATTCACAGACGGTCTCAAAACGTGAAAATCTGATAATTGCTTCTGTTTTTACAGTTTCTGGCTTTGATAAATGGTGTTGTTTTAGCTTCCTTAGCTGTACAGGATAACAGGCCTTTCAAGCTTATCAGCAGATTTTGGGGTTCGTGGGGTTAAAGCAGTAGTTGAACAGCTTCTTATCTTTGCTTGAGTATAAAGGCTGGAAGCAGGGGAAACAACAAATAGCTGAAAGTAACAAAAAAATCCAGCTGCAAGCGCCTCCTAAGACTATTCTGCCGTTTCAGAGAGGTTTATGTGCCAGACTATTTCTTGGCCAGAACCGGTGGCTTCCTGGAGTCTCTGCTGGTTTCCGGCCAACTTCGCAGTGACTCCAAGAGTTCGGGGAGTTACTGTTATTTCCCAAAAAGAATAAGAACTGTTCTGTGAAAATGACCTGAGGCACCAGGAAACAAATCTTGACTAAGAAAACTCTTCCTCAGACAATTTATAGTATAAATAATTCAATACTGTGGAAAATAATGCAGCAGCATCATATTTTGAATCCATACAATTATACTGCAATTCAGTTTTTTTACTAAAATAATTTGGTTTACACTTCTTGTATAAATTAATAAATCAGATGTTGTGTGACTAGAACTTAACATAACCGTCTCATCTGACTCAAGAGAATTCAACTAAACAATTTTCAAAGCCATTGTACAATAATGGGGCTGCAAGGTGGTGCAGTTGGTAGCACAGTTGCCTCACAGCAAGAAGGTCGCCGGTTCGCGTCCTGGTGAGGACAACGTGCATCTTTCTGCATGGAGTCTCCATGTTCTCCCCGTGCAGCGTGGTGTTCTCTCTGGGTTCTCCGGCTTCCTCCCACACAGTCCAAAAACATGTTGCGGTTCATTGGTGATGAACTGCGACAACTAGGCGAGCCTCCACAAACATGGCTGACAAACCAGACGTCACCGAAGTCGAAAGCTTTGACAAATCCAAGCTGAAGAAGACGGAGACTCAAGAGAAGAACACATCGCCAACCAAAGAAACCATCAAACAGGAAAAGGCAGAGTCATCATGAAGACATTCCACAAGCTTTTGCCCTTTTCAGACCTTTTCCAACATGCATTTCTGATTAATTGACTTAACAATGGCTGTACGCCACTCGCTTGCCCAAAAGGCACTCTGTACAGTAAGGAAGTGTGGTTTCATGTCGGCGTGGATTTTCTGGTCATCAGGTTTTCTGTCACAAATTGTCCGTAGGTGTGAATGTGAGTGTGCTTGGTTGTCTGTCTCTAAGTGTAGCCCTGTGATAGACTGGTGACCTGTCCAGGGATAGACTCCAGCCCCCCCACGACCCCAGTGAGGATTAAGCGATGTATAGATAATGGATGGATGTATAATAATGCACTGGTATGAAATCTGAAGAAAGTGTTTCCAGAGTTGGCTGCATTCTCACCAAGTCAGGCCTAAAAGCTGGACGCCACAAATCAGAGCGATCTGACATCAGTTTGTCTCAGGAAAAGATTTAGGGGACTGTGATGTGCGATGCCGGAGCTTTTCTGTGTTTGACCTCCACTGGTTCATTACAACAAGCGCAGTCTGCCTGTCGGTGAAGACAAACTTTCTCCTTCCCTTTCTATCCGTCTGCTGCTTATCTTCCCTCCTCACCGTGCACAAGATGTGTTTACTCTCTTTAAACAGCTGTTTATAAGTGTGCACCCAGACCTCCTTAATAATTGTGTAGTTTATAGAAAATAGCCACATATTTCTTAAATAACAGCAAAATTGTCTTTGGGATGTCTCAGGCTCCATTCTTGGGGTTATTTACTTCCCCGGAGCGGCAGAATTCTTGAGATTCTCCTTCTTTCTTTTACTTCACCAAGCGCTTTTGGCATGGTGTCAATGCTTACAGGGTGTTAGAAACTGAACAAAGATTAAAATTTACACTACAGCTCCCCCGGGGGCGCAGGCAGACTCGTGGAATGCGTGAATGTTACTGCAGGTATGTGTGTCTGTCAGAGAGAGTGTGCAAAATGAAAATAGCCCTGCATATGCAATCTAATTCCTAAAGAATGCATGACCGGTCAGGACTACATATGGATGTGGTTGAGCTCAGCTTTAATGCTAAATTGAACTGCAGCCTTGTGGTTCTCATTTAACAAAGTACACCAGCAAACTTTTCTGTTCTACGTGATGTATTCGGCTCCCATTAGCTGACTCTGTAACTCTTTGTATTGTGTCTGCAGGCAGCCGAAAGAGCAGAAAATGAGTGTTCCATATATTTTGCTATATGAGGGGATGACTCATTGTTGCAGAATATTGCTGTTAATTGGCCACCGGCCCAACTAGCGCGCAACTTGGAGTCCGGAAAACTGGCTATACTTATTTGGGGCAAGTTTCTCAAATTGTTGTCAATGTTGTGCACTTGAAATTAGGACCTAGAAATGTAATAATTTCACCAGGGAACGAAGGCGGATGTGCTGTCTGATTAATAAGCAGTGTAAGAGCCGAGTGGTGCAGCAGCTCTGCTCTTTCATATTTCTGCTGTTCTGCACACGGGGTTTTTCCAGCGTACCCTAAAGGATGCAGCTTAAACAGTGCAAGCTGTTACTGTACTGTACCACACTGTACTGTACTGCAGCAGCCCAGCTCAGGGGACGCACTCCAATCACACACAGAAGACTGGTAGAGAAGGGACAAATGAAGGTAAGGAGACAGACTTCTGAAGTCACAAGCGAGAATGATGACACTAGATGTTCAAGGAGGAAGGAAAAAAGGCACAGTAAAGTGTAGATGTAGATGTGACGTGCTCCTCTTTACCCTCTTCCTCCCTTCACCTTTCCTCATCTATCTGCATCCTCCTAACTCCCTTGTTTCTCTTTTCATCTCCTCATAGTCTAGAGCCTGGCTGTCGACCAGCACGGGATCGAACTCCTGTCTGCTCGCGGCCAATTTGGAAGGAATTTGCTCGCCCATTAAAGTGCATGTTCAGTGCGACTTTCATCCCTTCCCTCTTATGTTTTTTTTTTCTTCTTCTTCTCCCCCGGTCCCCAGCGAACAGCCAGCCACGTCTCTCTCTTTGCATCAATAAACACCAAACAGAAACTTGGCTTTTTTCAAGGGTACCCACGGATCAGATTCAGAGACAAAAATAATGTCTGGAAACCTCCCGAAGAAATCCACACGGATAAGGCGAACGCTGTCCTTTTTGGGCGCAGTTCTCGCCGCAACAATGATCCTTTTTGTGCTGTAATTGGCTGAAATGAGACCTGGAAGTGTTTTGGTTTTTTCTTTCTCCTGTTTAACAAAGCGATCCATATGCTCTGGGGTTTATGTAATGAGAGACACAACCTGAGGTGTACACAAACATAAAGTCGCCACAGATGGAGATTGTTTTTTTTCATATCAACAAGGACAAAACTTACCCAGAAGAAAAAAAAAAGCTGTCAATTTCATCTGATCAGCAAGTAAACACGACCGATCTTTTTTTTTCTCCTTCACTTCACTTCTAAAAAAAAGTTGAACGCTGGCCTACAGCAAAGAAAAGACCTGTATCTGCAAATAAACGCTTGCAGATGGATGGATAATGTTTTTCCTTTGATTCACACACCCCCCCAACATACTCCACAGAAATGCATGAGTTAGATTTTGACTGAGTGATTGCCACCTAAGTAAGAATAATGTTTCTAATCTAAACTCTACATTCGGTCTTTTAGAAAAACAAAGTTCACTGTGGGCCGACTCTTGTCCACAGGCCAACTAGGCTTAAAGGCAATCAGAGATTTAAATTACACAAATAAGCAGGCCGGCGTAACACTCGCCGAGCAAGCATTTAGCGTGATGAACGTTTACAGCGTGTTTAATAAAAGCTCAATCAGGCCCCCCCTCCCCCGGGATCGGCTCGTTCCTTTTCCTCTCGATGGCTTTGTTTGAAAAGTTTTTAGATTTGTCACCGGAGGCTTTGAATTGATCTGTTTTGCTTCCCTGCAGCCACACCCATTTTCATTTTCACAAATGAGAAAACAGCAGCCAATGAGAACTCCGATAAACTTTCTCCTGCCGTTCAGAGAAACCCAGTCAGTAGCCATGGGAGGCAGCCACAAATGTTTCCAGCTTTTGTTACCCTCTGATTTATAGTCAGTCACTGTGTCCTTGAGGTGTTAGTCTAGATTTCCTGCTAACCAGTGGGTGGACTCTGCTCGTGTATTGTGTGGCTCGGAGTAAGCTGTTGATGTCAGGGTTGTTTTTTTTTTTTTCTTTTTTCTTTTATGGCCTTGTAATTGTCATCCTAATTATGCACAAGAAAGAGATGAGAGGTGAACGGTTGGGAGTTGACTGTTTGTGTACCGAGCAGAGAAAGTAATGAGTGGAAGGGGGGAGGATGGACAGGCTCTGCTGTGTCAATATAGAACTGTGTGTGTGTGTGAGAGCAGGGCTGCTATTGTTCACAAAAATCTTGAGACATTTTCAGAGGTTTTGTCCCAATCAAGGGAAGTTTGATAAACTGTTATGTAACCACGACACACACCACCACCTACTTTCCAATTTGGCTTCTCACCCGTCAAATTAGATGGAAGATTAGCTGTTTTTTTCCCCTTCCAAAGCAAAACCTTGTGTATTCAAAGCAGTATATATCACAGGGGGGGACTCAACCCAACCAGAAGGGAATATTCTATTTTATTCTTCAGATTGCGGAGGTATTCGGTTATCTCCGTCAATAAACCGATCTGTCGGCGTACTGACTTTGCATCTAAAGCAACATTTGTGCTTATTTAACAGATTTCATACTGTGTAAATCCTCGGTGGGTTTTGGAGGCTTTGGGCCCGCTCGGTCGGTAGTGCGCATTGGCATTCAAACGCTGCTGTAATGCACCAGAATGCAGCAGTCTGGCGTGCCGGGGGGTGCGTGTCAAACAGAAAGTTTGAACCGAGAGGAGAGCGAATGGTGAAATTCGCTGTTTCATCGATCGAGCAGAAGTCTATAATTAATAGAGCTCAATACTTCATCGGTATCGACGGTTAAGAAGCTGATTTCTGCATTAACCGCGTCCGTTTTCTTGTAAACAAACGTATGTTTACACGGCATAGCGCGCTTCCTTGAAGTCTGACCAGCGTGTCGAATGGATTTCTGTCTTCATAAAACATTTTCTTCTGAATACTTTAAATCATGCATCCTTTATGTGCGTGTTATCTCGCTTGCAATCTTGTGCTTCTTTGCCATTATTTGCACAGTGCTGCATTTCTTTGCGTAGCAGTGCCACGCCTGTTGCAGCAGGAATGTATATTGGCCCAGTCCCAGTCTTTATACTCGTGGACTTTGAGAAGCGTTCTCGCTAATTATCTAGGGAGATCTCACTATCAGGCCATCAGATGCACGAGGGATGCACCCTTTCCGTAAGTCGGCGTGTCCCTGAGAAACTTCCCCATAGTTCATAGGTGACGTATAAATGAGTTTCACACAAGTGAAAGCAGGCACGGATGGTACAGGAAGGAGATCCACGAGTTCATCTGTCAGTGGCAGCATCTGGCTCCTCACTCTGGAGGTTATTTCTTGCACATTTGTTTTTGTATTTTCAGCATGAAATGTTTAAATATTCTCTTGTTTTTAATAGTGATGCATGATTTTGAAGCAACATGCAACTAGGCCAGTGTTTGGATTAGTCCACAGAATTTTTTGCCCATTGCTTGTGGTTGAAAATCCACATCTTAGAATAGAATAGTTTTGCAAAAAAAA
>NW_007579242.1:72485-76332 GCF_000690725.1 Stegastes partitus
TTGAGCATTTTTACCTTAAAACTACAGCGTACTGATCGTAGTCTCAGAAACATGGATCCATATATACGCAAAACAAACCAGAGGAACCAACCCTGTCAACTTTAACTTCAGAATCGGTTTTCAGTTCCAACATGTTGGGCTGAATTGCTCCAATATTACAGCTTGCCATTGTGGAGTAGTTTTATAGGGTTTGTCAAAGATGAGCTGGTGTGCTAGAGCTGCAAGCAAGTAGCAAAGAGGTGAGTAGAGCCAGGGACTTAACCCTATTCAGGACTTTGGGGGTCTTTTGGACATCAGGCCATTTGGTTTAGGTGGCAGGTTTTGTTTTTTTTTTATTTTTGAAGATGTTCTTTTAAATATAAAAAGAGGGACATTTGTCATACATCTGGAACCAAAAATACGTCAACTTATCAGAAAAGTATTTAACATTGTATAAAAGTCTATAATGAATACCAAAATATTCTTTCTTGTGGTCCAATGGACCCTGAAAGAAAGTTAGAGGAAGCAACGGTGTAATGTTACATTTTTAATTCAGGAATGGATCATTTTTACATTAAAAAAAAAAAAGTTCTAAACCTGTAACTTTTATACAATCAGTGAAAAACCAGAGAAGGTCTTAAAATTTTTTCCAATGAACAGATAATCATGGATTTCATTTAGAACAATTCTGTGCAATTAAGAAAAATCTCACCGAATATTGATATTTGGACCTAGATACTTCACACCAGTGTCATGTTACCAAACTATACTGACATTTCTCTGTAGGATAAATGGGCCCTTTCTTTTTAAGAAACACCTTTCACAGTGTTAAACATGTTGTCAGAATGTTGTATTTTTATTTATTTTTTTGGCAACTCAGTGATGCTTGAGGAAGCTGTCAGTGAGGATGATGTGTGATGTATAGTTTAAATGTGGGTCATGTCTCAGAGGATAGACGCTCAGGAAGTTCGCTGCATCAGCCTAATTAAAGCTTCGGTGCTATGGCGCGGAGTAAGGAGGCGTTGGTGAGAGGTTTATGGTGCAACTTTGACAAAAGAACAACTGCCTTAAGTCAGTGATTGATAGTTGCTTACGAGGCTGAATGCATTTCAGAGCCAGATAACAAAAAAAGTCTTGAGCGTCTAAGTTTGAGGCTGAATGAGGACAGTTTGCCTGGTGACGGTCCGGCCTTTATTCCGCGCGTCGACTTTCCATGACATCCGAGGTTTGAATTGTGTTATCATCTTTCAAATATATCTGAACGCTTTTCAAAGGGTTTCATTCAAATTCTTTTGTTGGGAGGGGTGAAAAAAGAAAAAAAAAAAAAAAGAAGCGACAGCCTGGTGTGTTACATTCCTGTGTCAGGATGCTGCTTGTTCAAACAGCCATCTGAGCTCAGCAGAACCAGCGTGTGTTCTGAAGCCCACAAAGACTTTACTGTAAAAGATTCCCCACTTGGACCACCTGCAGCCGTGGACCAATTAAAATCACCACCCACCACTTCCTGACCCAAATGGTTTGGCACACACACACACACACACAGAGACACACACACCGTCACTCACTGCCACACACTCACAGCCACAATGACAACAGCTGGAGACAGTAGAAGCAATCAATAAATAATTGATGATAATTGGCTCTACCCATTCATAATTGATACCCTCAATTACCACTAAAAGGACCCACCTGAGTTTGGTGTGTGTGTTTTTCCGCGCACCCAGCAGCAGACTGTCTTGTATATGTCACAGAAGACACGTGTGCCCGTCCCATCTGCTGTGTTTGTCGCTGATCTTCTTTCACGTTTCATGAAATGTTGTGAGAGTGATGCGAGGCTCTGGGACGCACGCGTGTCCTCCTGACACTCGTCGCAGGTAAACGCTGAGCTGCGTCACGACATCTCCGCTTGAAGCCGTGCTATCAAGTGAAACGGCGTGCTCCGTGCTCAGCGTGCTCTTTTATTGAAGGNCTTTCCTCTCTCTGTGCGGTGAGACTGACACAGGTTCCTTTGATACATACAGAAACACAAAGGCCTCTCCTCTGCGATGGCACTGTATCAATATTATGTTTCCTCCACCCTGCTCTGTTCCTGTTTGCACAGCCCAGTAAATGTACCCACCTAGTAATCCCTAATGGAGGAAATCCCAGGCACTGCTTGTTCTCTGTTCTCTCTTTGTACTTCACATGGACTTTTCCCTCTCTATTTGTCTTTCACAGACCCCACCACGTTAAACTTGTTAAAATAACTTTGCCGACCTCATCTGCTGCCGTGCAGGAGGAGCTTTTTTTTTTTTTTCACACAGGAAGATCTGCAGTCACGTGTCTTTCTTTTCGCCGTCACCTCTGACCCCCTTTTGTCTGTTTCACGCAATTTCTTTCCGTCACTTTCTCTTCCTCTCTCTGCAATCTCCGCTGCTCTCATCTGCTGCTTGCTTTCCGCTGTCTCACCTCTCCTCAGATGCTTGTCTTTGGGTGAGCGCCAGCCTCGAGTGTCACCGTTTGTTTGCACAGGGGTAAAACACGCACGCCTTATACCGAATTCAAACATATACCCTGCAGAGCCAAAAGCAAGAAACGTATATTTGACATCACAAAAAAAGCTTTAATTAGGTTCTGGTTGTGTAACTCCACCTAATGCCGAACAACAGGCTGTTTATGACGTAGGTTTGAATCATGTGTCACAGTGCCCTAATTCCTTCTGTTAGGCTGCATAATGTCCAGCCAGTGTGCGTTGGTGTTTTCTAAGGAGTATCCTACTCTGTGTGGGCGGGAAAAAAAAAACAACTGGGAAGCTTAAATACTGAGATAATGAAAGCAGAGTGATATGTAAAGCTACGAGCGACGGGCCAGGAGGAGGGCTTCGGTGTCACGATCTTGCTACGAGGGAAAAAAAAAAAATACTCTGTGTGAAAATGGAGAGCAAAAAAAAAACCCTTCTTTCAACATGTTGGAGAAATCAGATGGTTGGTGACAGAGGGGGGATTTGTAGAGAGAACCAACAACGGAGCAGCGGGGTACAGCAGGTTTATTTTAACCATGTGTTTGTGCCACTGAACTTCTCTTCAAAGCACCCACTGCAGCTCAGAATATGATACTGATGAACATTTTCACAACCCCAGCCTCACATGACGCCTTTGAGCAGCTACTCGGCCTTCGTTTCTTGGATGTGTGGTTCGCATGAAGTTGTGGGTGATGTAGAAACAAACACTCTCCCTTTTATTTAATCTATTTTTTTTTATCTGCTTTTATTTGCTCCCTCACATCTCAACTTTCTTTATCCCCTCTGATTTATATAAGAGAATTAGATACGTGACAAGTCGTTATAGATTTATGGAAATGAACCGTAGGGCTTTTATTAGAAAAGCTCCGACGCATCCTTCTTTTTTTTAATATAACCAGACAAAGTGCTAAGATTTACTTGCAGAAAAACGCTAAGCGAGATAACCTAAGATCAGCATTAATTGTCGCATTTGTTCTAATAACGGCAAATGTAATTACAGTACTGTGTTCGAAGATCTTTAGACTCCCTCAAGTGAAAATCAAGTTGTTGGTTTTTTTTTAACTTTAACATGCTCTTATGGGCTGCAAGGTGATCAGTGGTTAGCACTGTTGCCTCACAGCAAGAAGGTCGCCGGTTCGCATCCCGGTGAGGACACCCGGGATCTTTCTACGTAGAGTCTCCATGTTCTCCCCGTGCAGTCTGGGTTCTCTCCGAGTTCTCCGGCTTCCTCCCACAGGTTCCAAAAACATGTTGAGGTTAATTGGTTAATTATCCGTAGGTGTGAATGAGTGTGCTTGGTTGTCTGTCTCTAAGTGTAGCCCTGTGATAGACTGGTGACCTGTCCAGGGTGTCCCCTGCCTTCACCCT
>NW_007579242.1:79284-96341 GCF_000690725.1 Stegastes partitus
GACTGTATATTTATCCGTCTTCTCTTCCCCTCAGGTATAAATGTTGAGTTGGTATCGATGGGACAACAGAAGAGAATGAATCATTAATCATATCATTCCATCACAAAAAATCACTAATGTGTAGTCATGGGCATTTTTGAGCTTTTTTCTTTGAGAACATTTACAGACCATTAGTATAAAACATCCAACAAATTAGTAATGAATCCAACGGGGATGAGATTAATGATTGTATTCATTAATGATACATCTGTTGAGTATGTTCTCAATTAGTTGTTTGGTTTTTTAAAATGCCATAAAATAGTAAAAAAAAAAAAAGTTGATCAGCATCAAATGACTTGTTTTGTCCACAGCCCAAAGATAATCATTCTGTTTCCACAGTAGTCTAGCATAGCCAGACCATTCTGTAGCGCCAGAGAACAGTCTGGCTGCACCTTAGTATCATTCTGCTAGAGGGAGGAAAAAGCTCTGGTGTGTTTGTATTTCTTTAAACCAGTTATAAAATCGTCTAAGAACACAATGCAGCAATGATATTCGCTCAAAACAGGGATGGGAGGACTGTTTTGATGGAACGTTTGCATGGAGGGAAGCGAGCACTGTCAGTGAAATGGATCATTCACCCAAAAAAAGCAAAAAAAAATTACTAGGCTAGAGGTTTATTGCATCATTGAAACAATTCCAAAATGTATAGAGTCTAGATCGTTGTTGCTTCCCGTACTGGAGGGGATTTTAAAGATGGTACCACATAGATGATGAAAGAGTTCAAGCTGGGGTTAGGCTTATACCTGCAATCTGCATCTGGTGAGTCAGGCTACTGTCATGGAGGAAAATATTTAAGTTTAAGAAGCTGGAGTCAGAGAAATATCAGTTATTATAATAATTGGTGACTTATTTAATAGTTATTAATAGTTAGTTAATTGCTTCAATGATTAATCCTGCTAATAATTCAATCAACAGACGGATGTCCTGGAAGCATGTTTTGGCTTAAAAGAAATCATCTTTTCTTTGTTGAATGCAATTTAATAATGAGTCACCATTTTTTTTTCTGAATTCAGCTAAATTTGTTTTCTGACACAGATGTCCCACTTTCCTTTTTTTCCTCTCTCTCTCTCTCTCTGTCTCTTTCTCTCTCCTCACATTCCTGCAGATCACCACTCTGATCAACCATAAAGACAAGCCAAAGAAGTCTGAGCGCACCCTGGCAGCCATACACCGGGTGGGTCAGGCGGTGAGCGTGGCGGTGGGACGTTTCGTCGCCGTCGGGGAGGCCATCGCCACAGAGAACCAAGAGCTGAAGGATGAGATGGGTCAGGCGTGCTTCGAGGCGCGCAGGGCAGGTAGGCGTCTTTGGCCGGACCTCATTAGCACCTGACATTTCGCTGAACCGCTGCACTCGAACTCGACACGTTGTCAAGTGTTCCTCTGTTGTAGGAGTCAGGGGTGCATTGAGAAAAGACTACGTGAGGGTTCTTTATCCTGAAGGCTGCTTCTTATTGGATGCTGTATCTTTTTTTTGTCGGTTTTATGATGTTCTGCAATTTCCACCGAAGGGGGGGAGCTGGTCCAGCCAATAAGCTACTGGCTCCTCATCAGTGTTTTGTTAAGACAAACAGTGACAGTTTCATAAAGCATCAAGCATCACCTTTAGGCTTCACGGCGTTATCAAATTTGAGCACATTTCGATTAGTCGGGACAGCCCGGCTGTCAAACAGTGTTACGCAAGAGGACCTCGAGAGTGCTCTAAAGTCATTGTTGTTATTAGGTTGGAAGAAGAAGCTGGTAAAAGTGCTGCTACACCCAGGGGTGCTGTGTAGAGGGAGGTAATGAATGTGTCTATGTGGGCTTGGAAAGCACTGCATAATGGATTCTGATATAAGGCTTTTGGAGACTTTATACATCAGGCTCTTGGATTCTTAGTGAAATATTTCTCACCCTGAGGTCAGGACCCCTGATTTATTTGCAGAGTTTAGAACTGGCTGCTTGGCTGGGCTTGTCTGTGTGGAGTTTATTTTGTATCTCTTCCATTTTTCTACCACTTCTAAAACATGCAGCGGTGGACTTAACCTGTCCAGCTCATTGTCCCCCCTCTCTCTCTCCCGGTGGGAATATCTAAGATGCTCCTTTGCCCTGTGAAATGAAACAGATAATTGTTTGGATTTATCTGGTGTAAAGCTAAAAACTGAGATACACAAAGATGTGCTGAGGAAACGGTGAAACAAGAAACTGTGGATCACCCCAATGAGACTGTCGGCTTTTATTGTACCCGAGAAAGGAGCGGTAACGGCTTTGTCAGAAATGAGCTTTTCCCATCACTATTTCTCCGCCTGTCTTGCGGTGTTTTTCCCGTCTAAAAATACAAGCTCAGGACACACATCAGCCCCGTTATCAGTCCCAACTTTCTTCCAGCTCCTCGGTTAGATAGATGCCGCCACTTGCGAGGTGTAACTTTTCTTCATATCTGCCTACTCAGTTCTTATCAGACAAAACAAGGGCCTCATTTAGCCTTCCACAGAGCAGACCGGAAACAATATCACACTGGATAAGAATTTAGACACAACACCGTGATAATAGGTTTATGTTGGGGGGGTGTGTGGGGAGGGGGACCAGCTTGTGTAGCAAAGCGTTTAATCCTCACACAGCGCTGATTTGTAAAGACGGCTAAAACTCAGACAAAGAGAGTGCTGGTGGGAGGAGGAGAATAGACTGATGAGAAAATGTGAATGTGTGTGTGTGTGTGTGTGTGTGTGTAGGTGAGCCAAGAAAAGTGTTTGTGTGTGTGCAAATGCGTGGATGTGAGTTGCTCATTATGACTAATATATTCCAGTTCTTACTTTCCTCTCTGGGAGGTGTTTTCACAGTTTTCCTTTGCACTTTTTCCTGACAGACACTGCACAATTGTTCTCTGATTTAAAAAAAAAAACGTATTGTCTGGTCTCTGACCGTTTAAAAAAAAAAAAAAAAATGATGGAGACATCTTGAAGGATGATAAAGAAAGTCTTTTTAGATTTTTTTTCTTTAAGTCTCCTGGAGAGAGAGAGAGAGGGGCTAGTTAGCGAAGGATTGACATTTCTCTAATACCTAGCCGCAGGGAGAGTTTAATCAGGCAGGCTTCAGCCTTGTGTGCTATAATGAATGAAATAAAAGCAGGCTGAAAGCACTAGTTTAATTAGATGCTACCCATCATCGGAGCGGTGGAGAGATCCAATGAGGCAGGTCAGTGAAGGCAATCTATGCCGGATCTCTGTCTCCGTCTATTTCACTCAGGCTCTCGGTGTCATTCTCACATTCGCATGCTTTCGATCTCACTTTGTCTTGCTGCCTCAGAGTTAAAAGATGTCAAAGGTGGGAGGTGGGATCAAGATGAATTCATAGCAGATACGGCTTGTGAGCGTTTAATGATGGAGCTAAATGTGGAATTTAATTAATCGCAATAGGTTTGCCACAGTGTTGGAGAGTCAAGGATTTGTTTTTAGTTTCTACTCGTGGATGATACAGAAACAAGTCCGCAGCATTGTTGGCGGCTCTGTGAGGCTTTGCTGTGACACGTTAAACTAAATGTTAACAGGCTTATGTGCGGCTTGGATAAATGTTCACCGTCTTAGTTTAGCTCTGTTGACATGTTCAGTAGCACTAAACACAAACTGCAGCTCAGGCTGAAGGAGTAGTCGTCATATGTGAGTGTTAGACTATTTAAAACCATACATATTGTATGTACATGCTGTTCATAGAGGTAGTGGATTAAGAACTGTGAACATAGCTGCTTGTGGTCCTTCATTTTATGTGGATATTGTATGATGAGGTTACAAGGGATGTTGTTTGGTGGCATTGCTTCCATGATGATTTTTGTTTATTTTAGTGGGGCTGCAGGGTGGTGCAGTTGGTAGCAGCAAGAAGGTTGCCGGTTCGCGTCCCGGTGGGGGCACCGGAATCTTTCTGCGTGGAGTTTGCATGTTCTCCCCGTGCAGCGTGGGTTCTCTCCGGGTTCTCCGGCTTCCTCCCACACAGTCCAAAAACATGTTGAGGTTAATTGGTGATTCTAAAATTGTCCGTAGGTGTGAATGTGAGTGTGCTTGGTTGTCTGTCTCTAAGTGTAGACCTGTGATAGACTGGTGACCTGTCCAGGGTGTCCCCTGCCTTCACCCTAAGTCAGCTGGGATAGACTCCAGCCCACCCACGACCCTAGTGAGGATTAAGCGGTGTATAGAAAATGGATGGATGTTCTTTTGTCCATTAGTTTGTTTTTTTGACACTGTAAAGAAGGGACAGAACTAGATCAGCTTTTGCTTCATTCTGTTTCTTCTCAAACTCGATATAAGTTGACATACATGTGTATGTGCATGATTATGTTTAGATCAGTTTCTTTTCTGCTTTTCTTTTCTTTTATTGAGTATTGTACCTGGATTCTCAATCATGCTTATGTATTATATATACATTGCTTATTCTGTATTTATATATATATGTATATATAGTTTGAGATGAACAAACTAAACTAACAACCAGTAATATGCACTGCCTGGTTGCCAGCACTATACCAGCACATCAGAGATTAGCCTTTAAAGTGTTCGCCTATGAATAATAAATCAATCATTCAGAAAAAAATAGAATTCACTGCACCTGCTACAATTATTTCTTTTATTTTTATGTAGTACAAAACAGTTCTTTACACTGAACAGAAGATACAAAGCACAATCCAATTATGGATCCATTGGGGTTGCTTTGTTTTCCATTAAAGATGATGAAAATCCATACTTCACACAGTTTGTATTCTGCGAATAGAGAGGGTAGAGTTGGCACAGGCCTCTGCTTTCCACCCTGGTAGTGCCATGGGGGCTGTGCAGCATTCTTTGTGAGCCAGACCTCAATGTTTTAACTGGTTAGCAGAGCTGGCACTGAAAAGCAGCCTGTCGGATGCAATCAGTTTGTCAGCGCTGCTTCTTTTAAAGGACCAGCCAAACCAAATAGACAGCCAAGCAGCATGACCTGATAGCGACCTATCTCCCCTTCCCCCACTTCTCCCAGCTCCGTCTTTTACTGAGGATTTCTCTCCTTCTCCTCTCTCTTGTTCTTAACTCAGTTCTTCTCTTGACAGCGGGGCATTTTCGGTTTTTGTGGGGAGTATGAGCAGGTTTGAAAAGAAGTAAACTCGTGTTAGTAAGTGGCTCCGTACGTCATTTGCAAACATGTAGGAAGACATATTTTGTTTATATATATAAATCTGCTTTGGCATGTTTGCCAACTGTGCTTGAATAGGTTTTTACCCTAAAAGTGGCTCCCACAGAGCACGCCAGTTGTGTTTATGTAAGGCTGGCATAGCTGTCGTGCCACTGTGCTGAATATAGTGATGCTGTGCTTCGTTCTGTCCAGGACGATATGTACCCCAGAGGTGAAGAGTGGTACGTGGAAAAAAACATTCCAAAGCGTAGTCCGAACCAGCTAAGTTGGCATTTAAGACATTATTAGCCGACCGTCCAACCTTTCATATTTGGCCCTCTATCTGGGTCCAGACCTCGGTGACAGCAGGCAAAAGCAAAGCGGCCCTCGAGGTGTTTCTGCCCGGCAGCCATCCTGCAGATCTTTCTGAGGGGATCCCAAGACGCTCCCAGTCCAGATGGGATATGAAAACCCTCTGGCATGTTTTTGGGTGTGCTTCCACGACTAGGAGAATACTGACAATTAGCCAGAAAGTCTTCAAGTCCAATAAAGTCTGTTTCCGTGGCTTTTTTCAAACCGAGCTCTTGCTTCTGTAGAAACTGCATCTCCGTCTCTCTAACTGAGATGAGTGGGAACCACAGCTTCCCAATCTGACTCTCAGTTGTTGTAATAGAGGTAGAAGTGTTGACTCACAGTTAAGAAGTTCTGCTTTAGTTTACCACTTTGAAATTATTCCAAATGAGCTTCGTGCACTGGGAAAGCTTTGCACAAATTTTAAATTTGGAAAAAAAAAAACTGATACCCGATCGGTTTTCTGATCATCAGACAAAAACAATTTCTGTTTTAGAAGAAAAACTGCTAAACCCCAATTCATGAATATATTATAGACCTGCATTAAGCTACTATGAAACAGCATTGCAGCAGTTTATCCATCTTGCTGAACTGCGCCCTGCTCTCCTCTCTCTTTGCAGGTGATGCCATCGCCCAGCTGACGGACGTGGGATCAGCAGCGCCGTCCCCGTCAGACGGACGTGTCACGGTGTTCAGCGACAGGACGGGGATGGTGAAGGCTGCCCGCCTGCTCCTCTCTTCTGTCACCAAAGTCCTCGTCCTGGCCGACCGCATCGTCATCAAACAGATCATTACATCACGCAACAAGGTGAGATGGCACTACCTTGAACCACACACATGAGCTCTCTTGCTTTGTTGCACAAACACACACACACACACACACACACACACACACACACACACACACACATTGCAAACTCCATCCCGAGTCCTTTATTTCCTAATAGATAAGCACTGGCTCTCTGAAGGAGTACTCTGGAGGTAATTGAAGGGAAGCAGCACATTTAGCGAACCACAGAAAAACACAGAGACTCTTTCTCTCTCTCCCTCGCTCTCGCTATCGTACCTGGCTATGCTCTTAGCCAGACAGTGTGATATGGATGTAGCTGCAGACCGAGCCAAGAATGGAAACAGGGGGCCTAATCATGACTGGTTAGCCTCGTTTGGACAGACAGTCGACATCTCCCTGTTCTCCATTACTGGCAAACACAATTACATCTCTTCCTCCTCTTTCTGTGGCACGGATGAAAGCTGCGGCGTTCGCGGTGCCAGCGAACATACCCGCAGCAGCTAAACTGGCAGCTACGTGCACGGACTACTCTTCACTTAAATGCAGGTTAGGTTTTATTTAGGCTATCACTGATCTAATTTCCGAACCACTGATGCTGCACCAGAAAAGTACTGCAATAACAGAAACAAGAATCTGAATCACAACGTGTCACACAGCACTAGTCCAGTAACTTTCACTCACTCTATCATGTGTTCTTTCCTGCAATCAGAAATACACTGTTACGGTTTAGAGAAGGAATCGCAAAAACACATGTGGTCATTCACAGCAACGCTTTGATCTTCTCGCTCTTGTCAGGTTCTGGTAACCCTCGACCATCTGGAAAGAGTCAGCACCTTCCAGGAATTTGTACAGATTTTCAGCCAGTTTGGCAACGAGATGGTGGAGTTTGCTCACCTCACAGGAGACCGGCAGAACGTGAGTAACATGCAAAGAAACACTCGCTAGTTTTCTTCCTTTGACTACGTTGAAATCATCAACTCGCTTTAAGGAAATGAAAAGCTGCAAATGTGTCGGGTGGTTTATGAAGATGCAGTAATGAGTCTCTACATTTCTGCCACACTTTGTTTATTTATGTTGATGTAATCTACCAAGCAGGGATTTTGCAAACATGATATTCTGGATGTGAAAGCAGGTGGTGGAATTAAACTGTGAAACCTGCAGTGCCTACACTACCCATGTGCAGAACAAATCAATAATTCAATCGTCAAATATTCACACTTCCAAAAAAAAAAACATCAGTTACAAAGCAACTACTTCTTCTTCTGTCTCCCTTTGTTTCTGCAAAGTTTCCTGATTTCTTTTCTGTGTGTTTTCATCCTTCTAGCTCACATCTCAGTCCAGTAAAGCAATGCACAGGTTCACTCATGACTCATATTCCTCAAAGACTGAATCCATCACAATTCAGTGTTGATATATACTGACCTATGCTTTCGGGGCAATCCATCCTCCCTGCGGTATATCAGCTATAGTGTAGCAAATTTGCAAAACAAAACTTTTTTTTTTTCTCTCTCTCAAAGCTTCAAGTCCAACTTCTAACTCTGTACTGTCAAAGACTGCTAATCCCACTTTGATGCATACATTCTGCCTCTGCAGCTAAAGCACTTTGCCGGCAGAAACTGACGTAAAGTGCAACGGCTGCGATATCTCGACAGGGAGGGAGGATCGACCATCATCCCTCTTTCTGAGTTTCATCTGGGCTCGTGTTTTGACACACACATCACGTCTCTCTCTGACGCTCCTCGTTGCCGCTAATGCTCTCTCTCTCTCTCTCTCCTCATTTGCCACCCTGTTTTCTTTATCTTTTTTTTTTTTGTCACTCCCACTCATGCACTCCCATGCACACGCATGCACAAGTACACATCACTTTAGAAAATCTACCATCTTCATCTATTGAAGCCAGGCGAGCACAGAGGCAAAAATAATGACAGATAATCACATCGTCTTTGTAATCTATGGCGAAGTGCCCGGAGTGGAGTTGATTCAGCTGCCTTTTCCAAATCCTGTATCTACATAATTCAAGCTGTCTATTTCGGTGTTGAATACATGGAGGGGAATGCAGCGGGTCATACGCTGCGTATCTTCTTTTTCTATTCTGGTGGCATCACTTTCTGTTGGATGACAGTTAACCTATGAAGTTTCATGTGAGTAAACTTAGATAGGAATATATTTGGATCTCCCTTCATACCAGCATGAAAGAGATTTGTTGAATACTTTTGGAGCCTCAGTGTCCCTTGGACATCCTTAGAGCTCTAAGAAGTTGTAACTTAAGTAAAGCTACCCATTACCATCTGGTGTATGTGTGTGTATTCGTGCTGTAGGACTTGAAGGATGAAAAGAAGAAAGCCCGGATGGCAGCAGCCAGAGCAGTTTTGGAGAAATGCACCATGATGCTCCTCACAGCCTCCAAGGTAAACTGCTGGGTGCACCAACACTGGACCTCCGGGCAAGGCTTACGGATTATGTCCAGCTTAAAGATTTAAGGCCTTCTCAGGTTTCTTTAACTTCAAGGTTTCCGACACGCTTTGATCAATGGCAATACTCGAATAGTCGAAGTCACATTATCATTAAACATTAAAAAATAATGAACAAAAAAAAAAAACGATGTTTGAAAAACATTAAAAGGGATAGAAGTTGAAAGGGTACTAGCTTTGACATTTCACATCGAATTCCTTCCAAAGACTTGCCTCAGGCACCCAGATTGTGAGTCGGCGCGAATCAACAAAGACGCCGTGTTCCACCGAATGCGCTGTGCCCTGGAGCAGGTCATCGAGATAGTCACCGAGGCACGGAGCTGCGGGGAGAACAAGATCCTCACTGCCAGCATCTACAATGGCATCAAAGATTTCAAGGTAGGTTTAGAAATTAAAGTTGATAAATATCACTTTAAAGGTTGCACATTAGCGAGGCTCGTCTGACGCGTGTTGGCCCACCGACTTCAGTGATAATCCTCTCTTGTGAGAAGCATCAAGACTTTTTTTTTAACTGCTCCAACACAGTCAAACCTTATTATTAAGAAAGATCACAGTTTTGATCAGAAATCCTCAGTTCAAGTGTTGATTTGTGGTTGCCGAATTAACGTTTTTTACACTGAATGCGTTTGTTGTAGCTTCGAATGTGACTCAACACAGAGAAGCAGACCTACTCATTTTATAATTCGGTTAACACGGTTGTGTGAATCACCGTTAAACCTACGTCACACTTACTAATCTTCTCTCTCCTCCCCATACGCTGGCAGATGAGAAGAAATTAACACTTGTAAAAGCATTTCGAGGAGGGTGGGGGGGCTTTTCCTTTGAGAGAACAGAAGAAGAAAGTATTTTAATGAAAGGACTGGAGTTGCTTGTTGCTTTTAATAAATGGTTCGGCAGCTTTTAGTGGCAGGGGGTTACTAAAAGCTTATGTAAACTGGTCATCTTGCAACGCATAAGCCATTACTTCTCTTGAAAACTGGTCTTTGTTGGGGGGGAAGAAAAAAGAGAAAACACGGATAAAACAGAAGAAAACGCATTAGCTTTTATGTTCGTGTGCTTGAGACGCTGTTTGCAGGATTTATCGTGCACCTTTTGATGGCACAAGGTGGGTCTCAGACTGAACCCTTATTCTGCAGTTCTTGCGGTTTAATGATGAGATCAGGCGCACGAAGATAATAAGAGAGCAAATTGATTTTTTTCCCTTCGAGATGTCTGTTAGCAAAACTGTGCATCTCTTGCTTATTTGTCTGTGTGTTGCTTCCTCAATCTACCCTTCAAATGCTCCTTCAAACTCACACCATTAATTCCCAACCTATTTCCCTCCTCTCCCTCCCCTCCCCTTCTCTCCTGCAGTCCAGTGTGGAGTGCCTGCGGGAGAACCTGTACTCTCTGTCACCGCAGAGCGTGGCCGGCCAGCTGGAGGCCCTGGTCGAGCGGACAGAGGACTTCACTGATTCGGCCTACACCAGCCACGAGCAGCGTCAGGCCATCCTCGGTCTGTGCCAGCTGGCGCGCCAGGACACTCAGCAGCTGGTGCACGCCTGGGTCGAAGCGGTATGTTGGCACCAGCAGGCAGACTAACACAGATGCACATATTCCTAGAGGAATATTCTTTTTTTTAAAAAAAAAACATATGCTACCATATGAAGAATATCTAATATAGTTTTACATCTGGAAGGTGCTTTTTTTTTTTTTTAAAAAAAAAACATATGCTACCATATGAAGAATATCTAATATAGTTTTACATCTGGAAGGTGCTTGTATAGTTGTTGGGGTAATTTTAAAAAAAAGTGAAAAACTAATTTATTCAAGATGCAGAGATGTGGACTGAGTGAATGTAGTCAGCGTACGATGATGGGGAGTTGGTACTGTGAAGTGAAATGTAATATTTCTGATACACCGGACCCACTAACTTCCATCCATCCATTATCTATACACCGCTGAATCCTCACTAGGGTCACGGGGGGCTGGAGTCTATCCCAGCTGACTTAGGGTGAAGGCAGGGGACACCCTGGACAGGTCACCAGTCTATCACAGGGCTACACTTAGAGACAGACAACCAAGCACACTCACTACGGACATTTAGAATCACCAATTAACCTCAACATGTTTTTGGACTGTGTGGGAGGAAGCCAGAGACCCTGAGGAGAACATGCAAACTCCACACAGAAAGATCCCGGGTGTCCTAACCGGGACGCGAACCGGCGACCTTCTTGCTGCGAGGCAACGATGCTAACCACCGAGCCACCTTGCAGCCCCCCACTAAATTATTTTTAGTACATATATACATATATAGGCCGCACTTGTTCATAAGCCGCAGGTGTCCACGTTGTAACATGAGATATTTACACAGAAAATTTTTTTTTACTTTTAATTAATACGTACCGGTAACATACACAAATACGTAAATGCTTTTTTCTGAACAGTGCCTGTAACACGGTTGATTAAAAAAAAAAAAAATACCGTCACCTACCAGGAAAAGTCATTGATCGCTATCTTCTTCTTCCTCCTGCGCACTAAAACCACTAAAGTCGTCTTCTTCAGTGTCGGAATTGAACAGCCTCAGAAGTAGTTCGTCACACACTTCCTCAGTCTCTCAATGTCACTTTCGTCTCGAGGCAAATTCGTAAGAATCCATAAATTAGCCGCATCATTGTTTAAGCCGCAGTGTTCAAAGCGTGTGAAAAAAGTAGCAGCTCATAGTCCGGAAATTACGGTAATCAGTCATTTTTGTCTGGAAAAATGCCACAAATCCTCCAGTTTCAGCTTCTCAAATGTGACAGAAGGCTGTTTGTGTTTGTCATATATGGCAATAAATTGAACACCTTCGCATTAATCGGACATTACAAGCAAATTTATGAAATTATTCTGACCTCTCGTGAATTGAAACAGCTAAATTTTCACTTTTCATTCCACATTTGATAGGCTTATCGACTGATCAAGAAAGCAATCTACGGAGTAATTGATAAAGAAAATTAGTTGCAGTGCTTTTATGTATTTCTCTTGTGTGTCTCCTGTGAGGCATGTTCAGCAGGCGGCAAGTCATACAAGACAGAACCACACACATGAAGACTCAACCCCCCCTCCACCCCCTCCAGCTTACTTTCTCATTCACATTGCCTCCTCACTTTCTTTTCACACATCTCTCCTGGAACAACAGAGCATATTGACCCACCTGAATAACTGTTTTTTACCAAGGCTTGCTCAGCCAAGAGAAGAAACATCACGTAGTGTTGCTTTGCCATTCAGCACAGTCTCCTTGGCCTTCAAAATTGATGGACTTACGAAACACAAGTCATTATGTTGCAGCTTCTCATTGTAAACTTTCCAGCGCATTCCGAGTGCACGGAGAAGGCTGCTGCTGCCGCCGCTGCTGCTGCTGCTGCATAATTGTACAGTAGCGTCTCATCTAGGGCCTCGCGATTGAAGGTCATGCGGAGACTTGAAAAGACCAGAACACTGCAGTGTTTTGAAATCGGAGAGAAAAGCTTCTGAGTTTGCAAATATTTCTTGGGTGTTCTGCACTGGTTCAGTCTGTCCTCTCGATTGTTATTGTGGCAAGTTCAGCAGAACACATGTTTGTTTTGGCTGCTTTTTTTATTCCACCTACTCTGAAATTTAGAAAATTGGTGTGCAGTATTTAAATGATATAATTGGTTGAAGTCATTTTGTTTTGATTACATAAAATTGCCTGCTGAAATGCCTTACTCTTTGTGCATATTACGACCATAATGGATCACAAATGTGATCATGAGAAACTTACTGTTAAGGCACTGAGGTGCATTTTCATTCCAGTGCTTTTCCAGTGCGTTGTCGTATTCTTCCAGATACTGCTTCGTGTGTGGGCCTCATTTTTTTTTTAACTCTCTTGTTCTCTTCTCATCGGAGCAGCAGTCTGTTCATGCCAAAGAGCCCACAGAGGACATGGAGCTGTCCATCCTGAAGACATGCCAGAGCGTCGGTGACCTCAGACGTGAGGTGAGCAGGTCTCGGAGTCAGAACACACGAGTCGGTTACAGAAGCAGACAGACATGTGTCTCATTAGCCGCTCGCCTCTGCAGCATGTTCCCCGCTTTCCTTTCTCGCATCACTTCCGCTCACCTGCTCCCGCCGTCAACCGAGCGTGTCACCTCTCATCTCAGCTTCTTTAAAATCCTCCCTAATTCGTGCCTGTCACTCACCTTTCGCCTCTCTTGTGATTTCAACACCTACCTTCTTATGTCCGCTACTCAATCTCCGATTCCTCCCGCAGCTCCATAAGGCGGCGGTTGGCCGTGCTTCAGACCTGCTGAAAGTTCACGGGGAGCAGTTGCCTCTGAGGGCCCTCAAAGCTGCAGGTGCCGAAGGAAACCTGGAGGCAGTTGCCGAGTATTCGCGCACGCTCACCGAGCAGAAGGAGCAGCTGGTGGAGGTAGGTGGGGTCAGGAGGCATCGGGAGCAGGGGAAGGCTTGTAGAAGGCTGAGACCTAGTTGAATTTGTTGCTTGGATGGATGCTAGTGTGTCTGTATGTCTTGTGTCTTTACTGATAAAATAACTAAATAAACTGGCTTTAGATTACACAGTGATGAGGTGCAAATATGTTGACATCAATGCAGTCATTGATGCAAAATGGCACGAACCACTTGAGATGTGGAAAACATCAGCGGAATGAAAAAGCCAGCATGTGATTTTGTTACGCAAACAGGAAGCAGAAGTATATCATTCAGGCTCTCTCATGTTTTTACTCATGACCCTAACAAACAACAGTTATATTGTATTTTGGAAATGGACATTGCATGAGACTGAGGGTTTGTTTTTTTCTTAAAATATTACTTTGTTTCCATGACAATCCTCACATAAATTTGGTAATTTGGGCAAATGATTGTGTTTTTGTCTATGAGGGTCAAATTGTTTTAACCCTTTACAGGGCATAGGAAGTACTTGAAAATGAACAACACTAGGGTGTTATTGAAGGATATTTCAAGATATTTTTGAGACTTTAAAAAAAAAATGGCAAAAAAAAAGAAAAAAAAAAACACCATATAGGAAAACACAAAAAAAGTACCAAGCAAATTCAGTCACACACATCTTGGGGTCGTGGTTTTGGCACCAATCTCAAAAAATAAACCAAAGTGAGTTCAATGCAAACCACTAACAAAGCGTTTATAAAGTGCTGGAACATTTGTTTAGGGACGTTTTTCTTGGGGTGGTGATATCGGCACTAATACGAAAACTAAATCAAAGGGCACATGGTTCTTCAACCCCAAGGAGAGGCACAGGGCCGACATATTGAAGGAAGTTACCAAATATGGTCACTTGCCCCATAAAGGGTTAAAGTTGTATATACATTCAGCAATTTCCCTGTTCATTTTTCTTCCGTCCACGTTTCCCTCCAGACATGTCGGCTGTTGTGCCACGTGTCGGGGACGGAGCCACTAGAGATCACCTGCATTCACGCTGAGGAGACCTTCCACGTCATCGGTCCACAGGTAACACAAACTCTCTAAACGTTATCTGTACAGATGATTGTTTTCAAGGTAGCATTAATATCATGCCCCATTGACTTGATGTGTAAGTGGCAGCAAACCGGAGACGGGAGCAGTCTGGAAAGTCATCCGGGTTGACTTTAATTAAACTCGAAACCCATTTTATTCCCCTCAACGCTTTTATTGTATGTCAGTGAGGTCAAACTCTTCACACGGTGGTTCAGCAGTAAAATCAAACATGAGCAATATTCTCTTTAGATTCATCGCGGAGGTAAGATAGACAATTTACTTCCCGTCTCTCCTCCGTCTCCCTCCCACACCTGCCATCCATTCAAAATGGCTGAGAACATGCTGTCCACCTAGTTCCCCCATCCCAGATCTAATTATGTTTGCTCTTGGAAACCATCCATGCCAGTAATTATCCAGCAATGTAGAATGTTCCCGTCCTGCGGCGCTAATGTCAGGCCCTGCATGACACTGCAGTAATGACTCCGCTCCTAAGTTCAAAGGTCAGCCAATCAATAACGGTGGTGTACGTGGCGGTGTTGGCGATATCTCCCTGAGTCTACCTAAAGTAATGCAAGGGTGGCCCAGAGGGTAATTGGCTATTAAATACTACACTGTAGGGGATGGACATGGGGTGCCTGTGCTCTTATGTTCTGTTTTTTTTTTAATTTATATATTTGTCTAATTCAGTTTCCTGAAATTGGTTGAGTCAAGAGTTCAGAATTGATTGCAGATATCAGACATTGCCAGATATCTTCGAAACATATTGCTGAACATATGCTGAACTGCACCAACCTGAATCCCTTGATTTTGTCAAACAGGTTTTCGGGCATATAATTTCAAGCAAAATTCATGAATACAGGCCCTTGAAACTAAAAAAATCACCACTGTGAGAATTGCAAAACATTTAGTTTCTTTGTCTCCCACTTGCAACAAAAATACAAATTATTCCACCACGTCTTGCTCAGATCATCTCAGCAGCCCAGACGCTGGCCCTCCACCCGTCCAGTAAGATCGCCAAGGAGAACCTGGAGGTGTTCTGCGAGGCTTGGGAGTCCCAGCTCTGCGACATGGCTCTGCTGCTGAGAGAGATCAACGACGTCTTTGAGGGCAGGCGAGGTAAGATCGCTTCACGGATACGAAAACAGCGTTTCAGGTGCTTTTCAGCTCGAGAGCATCGAGTGGACGAAATGGGATCGGAGCACACTGATTCTTTCACAGCCTTCTACACTACGTCTTCTCAATGAAGATATTGTCACATTTAAAAGCTCTGAATAAATCGAGACACATGTTGGCGTTAGTTGTCGCAGGAGAGCCGGCACACACGTGAGAAAGTCGAGGAGAAGCGAATGCAAGCAGATGTTGCCGTCTGTGGTTTTCTTAGCCTGAAAGAATCTAATTCTCTGATAGAACCTTGATGAATCATTTTGGCCCTGAGCATTTCGGTAGCATTAATGGAAGTTAAAGTTGAATCTTTCTTTTAAAAATTAATCATCACAGACCGTGGGAAGTATTTTGTAAAAAAGGAATAACGTCAATGCCATTGAACACTCGTGTATTCATTCCTCCTGTTCTGCCTCTCTCTATTCATCATTGTGCCAGTAACCTGAAGTGTCCAAGTCATGGACAGACGCTCTTTACAATCTCAGCTGTTCGTATCCTCACTGATAAAGACCGAGGCGGGAAAAAAAACAACATGGAGATACACTCTGTTTATTTGAACGTATTGTGCATTTGTCGGCTCCGAGTTGGATTTGAGTGCTGTCAACCTTGTGCTTTCACACGCTGCACGTCTGGCACCGTTCCAAGGTGTGGTTGCCCTCAAGAATGTGACTTTGACATGAAATCCAGTAAATATTTTTGAAGTGAAGCTCAGTAGGCGAAAAAAAAAGTGTGACATCCATCACACCATTGTGCTCCCGTGAAACCAAAACGCTGCGTTTAAATGCTACGTTGATATTGTCAGAGGTCTTTTACTGTTCTGTTTTTATTATTCCTCCTAATTTTCCCCTCGCGAACATGACAAAGATTTTATCGTCCCTGCAGTCAATCCAAATGAACCACGCTGCTCGTGTTTATGATGCGAAATAAAAACGTGTCAAAGGTGGGCAGCGATGAAAGCAAACAATTTCCTTACTATAATTACTGAATAACCATAATTGCCATCCACACAGTCACTCAAAGAGGCATAACAACAGGGTGTTTCTCTGAATTATTTAGTTAAAGCATAAAACATATGATTATTTTATGTTTTTGTTTTTTTTTTTTGCTTGTGAGCTCATGTTCTGTTAATCACAATAACTCTCTCTCCTCCTAGGAGACAAAAGACCTTATTTATCTCTTCCGAGACCCGGAGTGAGTATCGCACCAACCCCTCCTCATGAATGTTTCAATGATACAATGGTTTATAATCCCCTGATTAATGCCACTCTCTTTTCTCCACAGAAACACTCAGCCAACTTGAAGACTGCCAAGGCTGTCAAGTTGGATGCAGAGGTAGCGCACACCACAAAACTCCTCTGGCTTTCACTACAATACATCAAGTCACATTTTGTACCGCGGTTTTGGCAGCAGTATATTCATCTCCAGGAAACTTTGTGTCACTCGCTTGAAGAATTGATGGTGTTTGTATGCTAATGCGCTGCAATTTTTTGCCGGCCAGCAGTTTTTCACATTCTGTACCACCACAGGACGCAGGATTATGCTGATTGCAGGACTTCCGAGTGTGTAAACAAATGAAAAGAAGTCTGTTTGTGACTATATAAAATAGCATCCGTTATGCTTTAACATATAGAATGTGTCTGTGAAGATTCTCAGTCATCCAT